>NC_069503.1:299897491-300052491 GCF_027579735.1 Bombina bombina | reverse complement strand
CCGGAGCTCACCGCTATTCTAATAAATTGATTAACCCCTAACGCTAAGTCTAACCCTAACACTAACACCCCCATAACTTAAATATAATTTACATCTAACGAAATTAATTAACTCTTATTAAATAAATGATTCCTATTTAAAGCTAAATACTTACCTGTAAAATAAATCCTAATATAGCTACAATATAAATTATAATTACATTGTAGCTATTTTAGGATTAATATTTATTTTACAGGCAACTTTGTAATTATTTTAACTAGGTACAATAGCTATTAAATAGTTAAGAACTATTTAATAGCTACCTAGTTAAAATAATAACAAATTTACCTGTAAAATAAATCCTAACCTAAGATATAATTAAACCTAACACTACCCTATCAATAAAATAATTAAATAAACTACCTACAATTACCTACAATTAACCTAACACTACACTATCAATAAATTAATTAAACACAATTGCTACAAATAAATACAATTAAATAAACTAGCTAAAGTACAAAAAATAAAAAAGAACTAAGTTACAAAAAATAAAAAAATATTTACAAACATAAGAAAAATATTACAACAATTTTAAACTAATTACACCTACTCTAAGCCACCTAATAAAATAACAAAGCCCCCGAAAATAAAAAATTCCCTACCCTATTCTAAATTAAAAAAGTTACAAGCTCTTTTACCTTACCAGCCCTGAACAGGGCCCTTTGCGGGGCATGCCCCAAGAATTTCAGCTCTTTTGCCTGTAAAAGAATAAATACAATACCCCCCCCCCCAACATTACAACCCACCACCCACATACCCCTAATCTAACCCAAACCCCCCTTAAATAAACCTAACACTAAGCCCCTGAAGATCTTCCTACCTTGTCTTCACCATACCAGGTTCACCGATCCGTCCTGGCTCCAACATCTTCATCCAACCCAAGCGGGGGTTGGCGATCCATCATCCGGTGCTGAAGAGGTCCAGAAGAGGCTCCAAAGTCTTCCTCCTATCCGGCAAGAAGAGGACATCCGGACCGGCAAACATCTTCTCCAAGCGGCATCTTCGATCTTCTTCCATCCGGTGCGGAGCGGGTCCATCTTGAAGCAGGCGACGCGGATCCATCCTCTTCTTCCGTTGTCTCCCGACTAATGACGGTTCCTTTAAGGGACGTCATCCAAGATGGCGTCCCTCGAATTCCGATTGGCTGATAGGATTCTATCAGCCAATCGGAATTAAGGTAGGAATTATCTGATTGGCTGATGGAATCAGCCAATCAGAATCAAGTTCAATCCGATTGGCTGATCCAATCAGCCAATCAGATTGAGCTCGCATTCTATTGGCTGTTCCGATCAGCCAATAGAATGCGAGCTCAATCTGATTGGCTGATTGGATCAGCCAATCGGATTGAACTTGATTCTGATTGGCTGATTCCATCAGCCAATCAGAAAATTCCTACCTTAATTCCGATTGGCTGATAGAATCCTATCAGCCAATCGGAATTCGAGGGACGCCATCTTGGATGACGTCCCTTAAAGGAACCGTCATTCGTTGGGAGACAACGGAAGAAGAGGATGGATCCGCGTCGCCTGCTTCAAGATGGACCCGCTCCGCACCGGATGGAAGAAGATCGAAGATGCCGCTTGGAGAAGATGTTTGCCGGTCCGGATGTCCTCTTCTTGCCGGATAGGAGGAAGACTTTGGAGCCTCTTCTGGACCTCTTCAGCACCGGATGATGGATCGCCAACCCCCGCTTGGGTTGGATGAAGATGTTGGAGCCAGGACGGATCGGTGAACCTGGTATGGTGAAGACAAGGTAGGA
Source organism: Bombina bombina (assembly GCF_027579735.1). NCBI lineage: Eukaryota > Metazoa > Chordata > Amphibia > Anura > Bombinatoridae > Bombina > Bombina bombina. The sequence goes on along the minus strand of NC_069503.1, from coordinate 300,050,690 downwards.
AGATCTTCAGGGGCTTAGTGTTAGGTTTATTTAAGGGGGGTTTGGGTTAGATTAGGGGTATGTGGGTGGTGGGTTGTAATGTTGGGGGGGGGGTATTGTATTTATTCTTTTACAGGCAAAAGAGCTGAAATTCTTGGGGCATGCCCCGCAAAGGGCCCTGTTCAGGGCTGGTAAGGTAAAATAGCTTTTAAATTTATTAATTTAGAATAGGGTAGGGCATTTTTTATTTTGGGGGGCTTTGTTATTTTATTAGGGGGCTTAGAGTAGGTGTAATTAGTTTAAAATTGTTGTAATATTTTTCTTATGTTTGTAAATATTTTTTTATTTTTTGTAACTTAGTTCTTTTTTATTTTTTGTACTTTAGCTAGTTTATTTAATTGTATTTTTTTTAGCAATTGTGTTTAATTAATTTATTGATAGTGTAGTGTTAGGTTAATTGTAGGTAATTGTAGGTAGTTTATTTAATTATTTTATTGATAGGGTAGTGTTAGGTTTAATTATATCTTAGGTTAGGATTTATTTTACAGGTAAATTTGTTATTATTTTAACTAGGTAGCTATTAAATAGTTCTTAACTATTTAATAGCTATTGTACCTAGTTAAAATAAATACCAAGTTGCCTGTAAAATAAATATTAATCCTAAAATAGCTATAATATAATTATAATGTATATTGTAGCTATATTAGGATTTATTTTACAGGTAAGTATTTAGCTTTAAATAGGAATCATTTATTTAATAAGAGTTAATTAATTTCGTTAGATGTAAATTATATTTAAGTTAGGGGGGTGTTAGTGTTAGGGTTAGACTTAGCTTTAGGGGTTAATCAATTTATTAGAATAGCGGTGAGCTCCGGTCGTCAGATTAGGGGTTAATAATTGAAGGTAGGTGTCGGCGATGTTAGGGAGGGCAGATTAGGGGTTAATACTATTTATGATAGGGTTAGTGAGGCGGGTTAGGGGTTAATAACTTTATTATAGTAGCGCTCAGGTCCGCTCGGCAGATTAGGGGTTAATAAGTGTAGGCAGGTGTCGGCGACGTTGGGGGCGGCAGATTAGGGGTTAATAAATATAATATAGGGGTCGGCGGTGTTAGGGGTAGCAGATTAGGGGTACATAGGGATAACGTAGGTGGCGGCGCTTTGCGGTCGGAAGATTAGGGGTTAATTATTTTAAGTAGCTGGCGGCGACGTTGTGGGGGGCAGGTTAGGGGTTAATAAATGTAATACAGGGGTCGGCGGGGTTAGGGGCAGCAGATTAGGGGTACATGAGTATAACGTAGATGGCGGTCGGCAGATTAGGGGTTAAAAATTTTAATCGAGTGGCGGCGATGTGGGGGGAGCTCGGTTTAGGGGTACATAGGTAGTTTATGGGTGTTAGTGTACTTTAGAGTACAGTAGTTAAGAGCTTTATGAACCGGCGTTAGCCAGAAAGCTCTTAACTCCTGCTATTTTCAGGCGGCTGGAATTTTGTCGTTAGAGCTCTAACGCTCACTTCAGAAACGACTCTAAATACCGGCGTTAGAAAGATCCCATTGAAAAGATAGGATACGCAAATGGCGTAGGGGGATCTGCGGTATGGAAAAGTCGCGGCTGAAAAGTGAGCGTTAGACCCTTTAATCACTGACTCCAAATACCAGCGGGCGGCCAAAACCAGCGTTAGGAGCCTCTAACGCTGGTTTTGACGGCTACCGCCGAACTCCAAATCTAGGCCCTTGTTTGCTGTCTATATTCTGAGTCCCTAAAGCAGCAGTCTGTGTTCCTGGTCTCAGGCTTCTAGTGTTCCTGGTCTCTGAGGAATACAGAAAACCTGTATTCCTGGTCTCCCATTTGCCTGTGTCCTGGCCTCTCCACAAGTAACTTGATTTTTCAGGGCCTCTAAGCAGCAAACCGATACATCTTAGTCTCTCAGCAACAAGCCTGTATTGATTTGCCTTTTTGCAGCCACAGTACTCTTCCTTCCTTTGAAGACTGTCCACCGGCCTTTTCATCCAGCAGTTATTTCTGTAGTGTCCACTAGACTTTGGGGAAGTTGCCTTTTAAGTGATGGTAAATCCTAGCATTTTTGAAACGCTAGGCTTTACCAGTGCTACAAAAAAAGGAGGATTTTCAGTGTAAAAAACGTAATGCTGAAAGTTCCTTTATTTCCTTGCAGCTTATGCTGTGCTGGGCACCTCAAGCCACGCATGGCAGAACGCTATCCTTTCATTGAGGTGACATTTCTACCTATTAGCCAATAGCCATGAGGGCCAATCGTCATTATACTGGATGGCTAGCACTCTAACATCACCTGACTCATAAAATACTGTTCTGCTGTAGTCGGCCGGAATAGCTTAGCATGGCATACGCTGCAGGCAAAAAAAAAGGACTTTCAGCATGAAGTTTTTTAGACTTTATGACTGAAAGTCCACCTTTATTTGTAGCACTGGTAAATCGGGTAGCACTCATATTAAAAGATGACAGTTAAAAGGTTTTGGCTTGCGTGCTAACCTGACACTCGCAAAAAGCCAAACTTACAATATTACAATCACGTTAATGTTTTTACCCCATAGAAGTAAATGGAGCAAAAAAGTGGAGAAAAAACCTAACACCATACTTGCGTGCAAACCTGATCACATATTCTCAAGTGCGCTAATGCGACTTGAAAATATGAATATTTTACATTCCAATGTACTTCACACATGATTCATAAATACATATTTCTACATATATCTAAAGACATTTTGTTACAATATATATCTATACCTATATATATATGAAAAAAAGACTACATATCTACGCCTGCATCCATCAGTGGTAATAAAATGCAATACAAATAAGGATAATATAATGATAAGATGATATGATGTGGGGAAAACCCCCAATAACTACACACTTACTTCAGATGACCTCAATCAAAATGAAGTAAGTAGCCGCTGAATTGGAAATGATGCCTTGCTCATTGGTATCTCAAAATAGTTAGATATAATAAACCAGGGGTGTAGTTAAGCAATGCAGATCCTGGAGTATGATAAATCAAATTCCTTGGTAAGATTCCTCAACCTGTCTCCAAAAATGATTGTGGGTATATACGAAAAAAGAAAAGTTTCCCAAATAGTGAAGTACGTTTATTTATTGTGCTCATATCCTGGTATTTAACCTGGCTCCTGTTCAACCCTGAGCTTGATATCATGTTAATTTCAGTGCCTTATCCTTACCTCATTTGGGCATGGGAGTGGCGAAACATACGTCGGGTTTTGTTTGTCAGTGACGTCACAGTGAAAGGGAGTTACATTGCATAACCTTGACAATTGCGATACACGGCTTACCGAGAGTCTCAATCTGAAGCCATCCTGCTTCTAGGAATTTGATACTTTAGGGCCTATTTATCAAGCTCTTGATGCCCCTTGTTCCTTGTTCTAAAGACCGCTGCTCCATAACCTGTCCGCCTGCTCTAAGGCGGCGGAGAGACATTGCCGGAAATCAACCCGATCCAATACGATCGGGTTGATTGACACCCCCTGCTAGCAGCCGATTGGCCGCAAATCTGCAGGGGGCGGTATTGCACCAGCAGTTCACAAGAACTGCCAGTGCAATGATAAATGCAGACAGAGTATGCTGTCGGCATTTATCGATGTGCAGTGGACATAATCCGCAATATCGGATCATGTCCGCCCGCACTTTCTTAAATAGGCCCCTTTGTATTTAAGAGTATGTATATACTACTATATCCCTGAGTGGCTTCACACTGGCTGTTAAATTTTATATATTTTATGTATCGATTTTATTTAAATAATTTTTGCTACTTCACCAAGTGTTCCTGTGTTTCTGCTTAGCTGACTCAGTGGCTTATACAGAGATTGCGATTCAATCTGAGCTGAGTGTCAGCTCTTAAAAGTGTGAGTAGATATCTTTACTATGATTCCCTATATTGTATGTTTACAGTATCACACTATTCTACCTATCTTCCGAGTTCTTTTATAGAGATATACATCAGATCTTCAGCTGCTTGGTTCGCTGATCCTGACAGCTTTGTGAATCAGGACTGCCTTATACATTTATTTATAAAATATTTTACCAGGAAAGATACATTGAGATTTCTCTCGTTTTCAAGTATGTCCTGGGTACACAAAACATTGCATTGATACAATGGGTACAATAAAATACAAAAACAATAATAATACACAATATATGCACAAATAATTAACATAGAACAGGTAGGAAATATATAATTAACCATGACAGCAGCATTCTGTTTTGAGATATGTAGAGAGGGATCTCTTAAAGGATTTTAGGCATGGGGAAGGTTTGAAAGTGTGCAGGAGGTCGTTCCATAATTGTGGTGCTCTGTAGGAAAAGGAGCATCAAGCTGCTTTCTTTTTGTATTGAGGCAAGCTAAATAATGTGCTGGTACTGGATCGGAGGTTATAGGAGGTGGGAATAGCCGGGGAGAGCATTCTGCTCAGGTAGGGTGGGAGCTTCCCAGAAAGGCACTTAAACATAAGGCAGGAAAGATGGAGGGTGCGTCTGGATTCCTACGACAGCCAGTTTAGTTCTTTTAGCATGTCACAATGGTGGGTCCTGTAGTTGTAGCACAAAGCGGCAGAACGAGTTATACAACGTATTAAGTTTATTAAGGTGAGTTTGCAGTGCAGGTGCATATACTACATCCCCATAATCCACGATTGGCATCAGCATTTGCTGTACAATCTTTTCCTTTACATTAGGGCTGAGGCAGGATTTGTTTCTGTACAGGGCACCTATTTTTGGATAAAGTTTAGAGTTTTTCTATATGGAGGCAAAAAGATAGATTGGGGTCTAACAACATACCCAAGTATTTAAAAGAGTGGACTGCGGTCAGTGTGCAATTTGATTTTGTTTTGATGCATAGATGGAAATTTTGTAGTTTGTGTAGTTTAGGTCCCATTCCAAAGATCATTGTGACAGTTTTGTCAGTGTTTAGGAAGATTTTGTTTTTGAGATCCACTTTTCTACCTCTGTGAACTGGTCTTGGAGCACTGCTTCAAGCTGCGGTAGATCAGAATTGTTTGCATAGATTACCGTGTCATCTGCATACATGTGTACAGTTGAGGATTTGCAGACATTAGGCAGATCATTTATAAATAATGTGAATAGCAGGGGGCCGAGAATGGAACCTTGGGGAACACCACACGTGACTGGGAGAGGGAGGGAGTCGCTGTCAGAAATGGAGACATATTGTGATCGATCCGATACATATGATCGAAACCAGGTTAGCGGACGATCACCAATACCTGAGTTTTTTAGTTTGAGCAGTAGTATGTCGTGGTTTACTGTGTCAAAGGCCTTTGAAAATCAAGGAAAATAGCTCCAGTTAGGTATCCTTGTTCCATTCCAGTTTGGATGTTGTTGCAAACTTTTAGGAGGGCAGTTGTAGTGGAGTGATTTGTACGAAAACCTGATTGATCAGGGGTCAGATAGTTAGATTGTTGGTAATATTCACATAATTGCGTATGGACGCATTTTTCTAAGATTTTTGACAATACTGGTAGCAATGATATTGGGCGATAGTTAGAAACCAAGGTTATCTCCCAACTTTTATGGATAGGCACTACTCTTGCAGTCTTCCAAAGTTTCGGTATGTATCCAGACACCAAGGATTCGTTAATTAGGGTTGTGACAGGTTTAGCAATTGCTGGCGCGCTAAGCTTCAACAGCATTGCTGGGATTTGATCAGGTCCAGACTGGTTTTTCATTTTTACGTTATATTAAGGTGTTTCTTAATGACATTGATGGGTACAGGTCTAAAATTGAACTTCTCTATATTGGGTCTTTGCTGATTTAGTGGGGCCTGATCCACATTTGTAGCTTCAGGATGCGTGCCATTTATTAGTTTGTCAATCAGGGTGGTGGAGAATCTGACAAAATAATTGTTAAAGGCATTTGCAACATCTAAGGGGAGTTGCAGGGTTTGGTTGTCCACATTGACAGTGGAGGGTTGGGAGTGGATTGGTGGAGTTTGTAAATTGTTTATGACTTTCCAAAACTTTCTAGGGTTTGATATGTTATTGTTCAGATTTTCACAGAAATATTGGGCTTTGACCAATTTTGTTTGTTTAGTGCATATATTTCGCCATTGTCTATATACACAGTGATCGTTCATAGAGCCAGTATGCTTGAACTTTGACCACAATGAATCTCGAAACCGGTACATTTGAATGAGGTCAGCTGTGATCCAATTCAAGTGTGCTCCTTTTACTCTCACCTTACGCAGCGGGGCATGTAAATTCCAAACTTGTAGGAGTTCGGACTGAAATAATTCAACTGCAGAGTCAAGATCTGGGATTAGGTTTAATCTGTGCCAGGGGAGGTTCTTAATGCCATTTAGAAATGATTGAAGATTAAATTTTTTGAAGGATCTGGTGATTTTAACCTTGGGAGATAGTATCTTCCAAAGGCTACCTGTTTGCAGAGAGCAGTGTTACAGCTGAGATAATCAGGTCTGTGATTCTCAATCTCTAGGAATACTGGGGCAGATACACTTAAAATTCAGTCTGAGGGAGAGAGATATATTAGTTTCAGATGGGCCTGCAAAAAAGTTAAGGGAGGGGGTATCTATGGACATTAGACCTAAGGGTTGTTCAGGCAAAAAACACAGGGAAAGTTCAGAATTACAGACATGACAGGTATCCATGTAGGAAATAAAGCCATAAAACAAGGAACAAGAAAGATATATGGTCCTCCTAAGCTGGTTAAACTAACTTTTAACATAATGAACAGACATAATGGTGATAAAATATGCATTTAAAATAAAAATAATAGCAAATACATTTTACAACACACACATCAGTAATAACAGGGTAAAATATAATGAAATTTCTTTCTTCCAAAGGCTACCTGTTTGCAGAGAGCAGTGTTACAGCTGAGATTTTCAGGTCTGTGATTCTCTAGGAATACTGGGGCAGATACACTTAAAATTCAGTCTGTTTGCAGAGAGCAGTGTTACAGCTGAGATATTCAGGTCTGTGATTCTCTAGGAATACATGAGCTTATAGTAGCTCTCTAAAGTGTGAGTACGGATCTTTCACTTATTTGTACCAACTGGATTTGAAAGTATTATACTATACAAGCTTTCTCTTTAAGGTTTATTGGAATACACAAAGAGTTGAAAGTTTGACTTTCGCATTTGCTTTGAAAATATATGGAAGAATAAACACTGCCTCATGTTTATATCCTTTTGTTGGTTTTTATTGTAATTGGTATTGAAAAATATCTATATATACATAATATTTAATAATCACAAAAACCACCGGTGGTTACAATATCATAAAATGCATAAAATCTTCTAATAAAAATGCTCTAAATAGAAGGAAAGTTGAGTGGTACTTTCAAAAGAGTCCTTCACATTAATATTGCATCTTAAAGGGACACGCAATCAAAATTATTCAGATAGAGCATGTCATTTTAAACAACTTTCCAATTTACTTCTATTAACAAAATGTGCACAGTCTTTTTATATTTAAACTTTTTGAGTCACCAGCTCCTACTGAGTATGTGCAAGAATAAGTGTGTATACATTTGTGAATGGCTGATGGCTGTCACATGGTACGTGTATGCATTTGTGATTGGCTGATGGCTGTCACATGGTACAGGGGGAGTGGAAAAGTACATAACTTTTAAAATTGTCAGAAAAAAAAAATCTACTACTCATTTGAAGTTCAGACTAAGTGCTATTGCATTGTCTTGTTATCTTGCATTTGTTGATTATGCAAATCTACTGTGTTGACTGATCCTTTAAAGGCAGTTCGCTCATAGTCACAATAAACCACTAAAGAAGGTCCTTAACTTTCAGGCTTTTATGCCAGTGTTAAATGTTTCAGCACTAGGATTTCCAAATATGCCCTATGCTGATTACCTTGTACCCTGACGAGTTTTAGGGGCTATACTGTTCCGGTGTACCTGAATAGAACTGGGTTGTACCCAACAAACGTACCTCTTGCCAATATACTTCTCTATTTGGCAAGTCCGTGGATGTTTGCGGGTGAAGTGCTCTGGCATCTTGGGAGGTACGGTTGTGTGGTACGTTTTACCCATGTGATCCCCGTACTCCAATCAGGATCCAATACTTCGGCAACAAATGTAGCTGTTAAAAGTTAACAGAGGTTCACAAACTGCATTATATCTGTATTTAATCTTCAAACAAGTTATCCATCCAAACATTTACGCGTTTCAGCCGTGAGGCCTTTATCAACATGATATTGTAACCACCGGTGGTTTTTGTGGTTATTTAATATTATGTATATATAGATAATTTTATCGACTGCCTCAGAGGGCTTTCATTTCTTTTGCTTGCTAATATCTTGACTTTTTTAGGAGCTATACACTTGTTTTTTTCTTTTTATGTTTTAAACAGTTGCATTGTGCACACAAATTAACCATTGCATGTGCACAATGTAACTGCTTCTTTGGGGCCAAGTATTTAGTGTGCTTGCACATGAAATGGTTAAATCATGTGAACAGGATAATACACTGTGCTTAAAGGGACACTAAACCCAAATGTTTTCTTTCGTGATTCAGATAGAGCCTGCAATTTTAAGCAACTTTCTAATTTACTCCTATTATCACATTTTCTTCTTTCTCTTGCTATCTTTATTTAAAAAGCAGGAATATGATGCATAGGAGCCTGCCCATTTTTGGTTGATAACCTTGGTTATGCTTGCTTATTGGTGGTTAAATGTAAGTCACCAATAAGCAGGCACTGTCCTTGGTGCTGAACCTAAAATGGGCTGGCTGCTAAGATTTACATTCCTGCTTTTTAAATAAAGATAGCAAGAGAACAAAGAAAAATTGATAATAGTAGTAAATTAGAAAGTTGCTTAAAATGTCATACTCTATCTCAATCATGAAATAAAAACTTTGGGTTTAGTGTCCCTTTAAGCTGTATTACATCGTGAGCATGGTGTAAAACACCATAGGAATGCTTGCAATGTTTTTTTTCACAGTGATACCGGCAGGGCTCCTTAGTATGCTAAATCATGGTAGAAAAATCTTGGGTTTCATGTCCCTTTAAACACTAATAATGACTGAATTTACCATTCAGATACATTAAACAAAATAATCTAAAAACTATCAAATCTATTGAAACTACCAAACTAGTTTTACATGTTAGTGATCAAATAAAGAGGAAAAACAATACATATATGCTATTTGAAAAGAAAAAAAATCTTTTAAATCAGTTTTTATGTCCCCACCCCCACCATAGTAATTATTGTGTGCTTTATCATGTAAACAAATTGTGTCTGTAAAATGAAACAAAGAAATAATTATTACAGCATGTTTAGAACATGACTTTGTATCTGCTTGTGTGTAGGGACAGATGGAATACTGAGATTTAGCTTGCTGTCAGTTCGACTAACTTAATTAAAAAGCTTAAACTAAGATGTACATTTACATCAGAATAGATAAACCAGCATTTCTAATGAAGTTATTTGCATGAGAGGTTCCATTTTTTTATTTATTTTTTTAGCTAAAACAATTTCCCATGTTAGTTCACAGAGTCTAATAATTTACATCACAGAATATTTTATAATGAACATCTTTGAGTGATGTAAGAAGAAAAAAAATAAATTGTGAGAGACTGTTGCAAATTCAATTATTGTGACTGTACTGAAAAATTAAGAAATCCGACTGATTTAGCTTTGCTAATTTTTAACAAGAAAAACTGTTGTAATTACATAGTAACAAACATATTTTATTCATGATTGCTGTGATCAAAGTAATTTGTTATTACGTGAAGCTTGTATCTATTTATGGCTCTCACAAAGCATTGTGCCGGCTTAGCATCATCTCCTCAAATAGGCTATAGCTCAATTAGATTTTTAACCTACTGAGCTGATCTTAGAAACAAGTAGCGTAGATTTCAAGTGGAGCGCTAATTTATTGCTCGCCCGTAAACTGGCAAACCTCTGGTTAATTTTTAAAATGTGCCCCAATTGCCCCCCCCCCCCAAAAAAAAAATGTGTGTAATTGCTTTCCCATAATACTATTTGCATGCGCTGGTATTACTAAATTAAGTACAAATATTGCTTTCGCAGAAGGGATATTTTGTGCTCCACTTATAATCTGACATATTTCAGGGTTCTTATACAAAACATTTCTTTAAACAGTCCTGAAAACAGCCCTGCCATATGTATTTTTCATATGTGTCCCTTTTTAAAGTGGCAATAAGGTCACCCTACTTAAAGGTCATACTTATGAACTGAATACAAAATTCATCCACTATGAAATAGTAAAATATAGGGACAAAAATATCAAAAGGCAAGTACACAGTATCATAGTTTAGAACAATAAGGGACAACTTCCTAACACATGGGGGCCACAGATCAATATTTAGGAAACCACATATAAAATGGTATGGCTATTAAACATAGAAATAAAATATTTACTAAAAATGCCCATAGTTGCAGAGTACAATCTGTCTGCTGTTTTACCCACCATTTTTAGTTCTTGGAGCTACCAATAATAATCATGTCAAATGTACAAACAACAATCGCTCACACAACATAACAAATTCGCATTCAACAATCACAATTATTTATACATCAAATACTACATAATATTTACACAAAACGAGGATTAAAAAAATACGTTTGGATCTGCATCACGGAAGAAAAGAACAAGAACAACAAATTATACACTTATAAACAAACAAAACATTCGCATAGGCAATTAGGAAAGATTTCACAAAAATAATTATTTAGAACAGTTAACAAATACAATAGGATCAAAATGTATTATAGGGATTTTGCGATACTAAATTATGATAATGTTCTGTAAACGATCACTATGACATCATCACATTATGCACATTCCTTAAAAACATATGTGGATTTAGAAACTCATTATGAGCATGCGCAAATTCAAACTACTCCACATTGCACACATAAAAATCTTCACAACAGCACACCTGGACCTCGTTTACTTTGCAAACCGGTACATCATTAAGCATTTACATAGGGTATATAAGCACGATCTGAACATGGCTTCCTTGACTGTATTGCTTTTATGAGACAGGTACAGGTCTAGGCGTTGGAGGTTAGAGATAGTCAGAGATAGATACAGAGAGATAGTGAGAGAGAAAGAGTGATAGAGAGATAGTGAGAGAGAGATAGTGAGAGATAGTGAGAGAGAGATAGTGAGAAAGAGATAGTGAGAGTTTGTGTACAAATTTGTCTGGGTGAGTGTGCGAGTGCTGCTTTGTTTTTCATTCCTTACATATAGTTACATATAGTTAGACATATTTACTTTCATTTACACCAAACACATTCAATACATACATACACAAAGCAGTAACACTACAAACACACACATACACTCCATAACCATAGTTAAAAAAAATTATGTAGAGGGAGAGGCAAGCGACTACCGGGACCAGTGGTGGCCCGGAGCAGAAATTCGTCTACAGCCACTGGGAGGAAATGCTGTGTCCCAACATCTTTGAGGTGGCCCTAGTCGGGATTGAAGGAGAGATCGATACCAGGAACCTGCACTTCTCATCTTCTGGTAAGGACATTTGCTAATCTCTTTTCATTCACCTCATAACTTATTTACACTAAAAATAAATTATGGATATGACTAACGCAATTCCGCTTTTTTAAACATTATTCCGAAAACGCATTCAGAATTACCTTGAGAAAGTTGTATTTGAAGAAAAACTATAACATTAGTATCTAGTCTCCAGATTATGTATGCATTTAAACATATTTAAGACGCACACAAAAATACATTAATATTGACCCTCTAGATATCCGAAAAGGTGGGTTTTACGTAAATTGTATTGATTTATTTTGGATAAAATTTAATTACTAAGGCAGCCTCATTAAAACACTTTCAACTATAACATTTACATCTTTATTTGGAACTGTGCTAATATCTTTTATTTCTTTAATTTAAAAATATACAGAGTCTGAGGCTGGTGAGGAGGAAACATTCTCCTCCTTCACCCAGGCATGAGAGTGGTGCAGAAGGTGAAACGCCACCTCAGAGAGACCAGGAGGATACCCCTGCAGAAGATACCCCTGCAGAAGATACCTGTGCAGCAACCCCCATGCAGCAGCTCCCCCTGAGGAACACACCCCCCACACACACAATGACCGAGGTGTAGCTGATGAGGGTCTTCTTACAGGAAATGCAGAACTCCCGGAGGGCACAACAGGCACACACACAGTTTATAACCAACGCAGTGAACACCCTGATAGGACAAATATGGTAAATGTTCTAAATAACCTATTTCAGGTCCTCCGAGAGGTAGCAAGCAGACCATATCCAGAAATGGGAAGACCACAAGAGCCTCGATCATCAGTTCCTGAACCATCAGCTCCTGGACCATCAGCTCCTGTGCCTTCTCCATCTCCTACTCTGCCTGGTCAATCCACAATCACTCACAGTACTTCTCCTCCCCCTCCTCAGTGAGGACACGTCTGAGGAGGCATTTGACCACTCCATAGCCTCACTGTCGTGGGAAGAAGGGAAGGAGGAAGAAGTAATTATGTTTATATATTATTGTTTTTAAATTAAACCTAATGTCTAAAGGATAATTATGTGATGATGTTGTCTTCTTACACTTGTGGAGCACACTCTGTATTTAATATGCTTAAATGGGACCGGGTCCATGAAGGCAGATTGTTTGCAGAGTGTGTTTTACAAATGTGTTGAGACAACTTCCTCACATGCTGTCCTTGTTAATTAGATTGATTTGTTTTTTTGATGTGATGTCCAAACGTGTTCTCCTAATACAAACCAATGACCATTACAATTATGCATGATGGCATATCACTGTGTTGATGCAAACAATATAGCTTAAACAAGAACATATGTTAACATATACTAATCCTTATGTCTTGTTGGTATATCTATATGTGCTTGTTAAATAAAGCAAATATTGTATTTTTTTAAAAAAGCCAGGATGCCATATTTCTTTCGATGTGTTCACAACATTGAATATGTAAAATAAAGTGTATTTTTGGAAAGCTAGCTTAAAGTGTACTTATTTTGGAAATGTATTTCATTTAAAGGTGCATGAAAGCAGAACAATGTCTTTCATGATTTTGTCAGAGCATAAGATTTTAAACAACTTTCACATTTACTTATATTATTTAATTTGCTTCATTATCTTGTTATCCTTTGCTGAAATGTTTATCTAGGAACACTCAGGAGCAGCAAAGAAACTAGCTTCTACCTGCTGATTGGTGGCTGCATATATAAACCGATTGGCATTGCCTCACCCATGTGTTCACTTAGAAACCAGTAGAGTATTGCTCCTTCAACAAATTATACCAAGAGAATGAAGCAAATTTTATAATAGAAGTAAATTAGAAAGTTGTTTAAAATTGTATGTTCTACATAACTAATGAAAGATACATTTAGGGTTTCATGTCCCTTTAAGAGTTACATTTGAATTTAATGCTCACAGTGCTATATTATTTGAATAACAACAATGTTGAATCAGTACTTGACACAATATTGAACATTTAAAGAAACAATAAATATTAGGACATAACATCTCTAAAAAGTATACATGATTTATTATATGTTACACAATTAAAATATACATTATATATTATATGATATAGGTGAATGCATACTGAAAAATTACTTCAAATACAGATGCGTATTGCACATGTTTCAGAAAATTGTGATGTATAAAATTAAACACAACACATAAAATATTTGTTAATGTGAATATATTGTTGACAAACATATTAAACAATATGGAGTATATTCATTGCAGAACATTCATGGATTTTCACTTGCCCTAAAATATATTCAGGATAAACAACACATTGACTTCATTTGTTTCTTCCACGAGACACACCATCAGTCTAAATTTTTTAGATCTTTTCTCATCTATGTTTCAACAATGAAAACGATTGACACAATCTATAAACTCAGAAAATCATGGTTTTGAACTTGTGTTCTCATTCACCAACATGGCGCATCCAATATCACAGAACAACGTGATCCAATCAAATTACGGAATTTACACCTTTGCATGTGACGTATTATGCAACATGGCGCATCCAATATCACGGAACAACGTGATCCAATCAAATTATGGAATTTACACCTTTGCATGTGACGTATTACACAGCATGGCGCATCCAATATTGCGGAACAACGTGATCCAATAAAATTACGGAATGTACACCTTTGCATATGAAGTATTACGCAACATGGCGCATCCAATATCGCGGAACAACGTGATCCAATCAAATTACGGAATTTACACCTTTGCATGTCAATAACAATTGTATTTCTATTTAAAAAACTAGCATGTGCTATATTGTTAAATAGCAAGTGTGTTTGTTCTATGTAATGCACATTTTCACATAACGTAACGCTACATTACGTAATAATGTGAAAATGTGATATGTGAAATCCATTGTCGTTAATAAATATATATTTCATTAGAATAGTAAGATTAGGAAATATTTAGGAAGCATCAAGGTTTAAGATAGAAATAATGCTACTACATACATCACAAAAAATTGCATTTTTTATACATTAGATGTTACCTATAGCAATATATAGTTTGATCATTAAATATACTAACACATCATAGAAAGAGATTATTCATCTAAAATATGTGTGCATTACACACAGTGATTTTGTATATTCTACTACTACAATAAGATTTAATAAAAATTTGAATATATGTGCTGTCAACATCCAGATTATAGTCTGCTTTAAATATATTATATGTGTATGTTAAGTAAAACAAAATTAGATATAAAAGGTACTTTATAAATGCACATCCATAAACAAATTACTGTTGTTAGCATCACTTAAGAGTTATTAACATAAAATCACTTTTATTATAAATGACATTAATAAAAAAAAAATAACATTTTAATATAAAAAAGTATTTTTATTATGATAAATATGATTTATGAAGGTCATAAAACATAATTAAATAATATAATAGGACAAATAAATCAGAATGATAACACAGTCCCCTTTGGAGTCATCTGACAATGTGACATAGTGCATCACAGTCCTTGGAGGGAGTTGGCAAGGGCAAACAAAGGCCAACACAGCCCCTTTGGAGCCATCTGACAAGGTGACATAGCGCATCACAGTCCTTGGAGGCAGTTGACAAGGTCAAACAAAGGCCAACGCAGTCCCTTTTGAGCCATCTGACAAGGGGACATAGTGTATCACAGTCCTTTTAGGGAGTTTACAAGGGCAAACAAAGGCCAACACAGCCCCTTTGGAGCCATCTGACAAGGTGACATAGTGCATCACAGTCCTTGGAGGGAGTTGACAAGGGCAAACAAAGGCCAACACAGCCTCTTTGGAGCCATCTGACCATGTGACATAGTGCATCACAGCCTTTTCAGGGACTTGACAAGGGCAAACAAAGGCCAACACAACCCCTTTTGAGCCATCTGACAAGGTGAAATAGTGCATCACAGTCCTTGGAGGGAGTTGACAAGGGCAAACAAAGGCCAACACAGCTCCTTTGGAGCCATCTGACAAGGTGACATAGTGCATCACAGTTCTTGGAGGGAGTTGACAAGGGCTAACAAAGGCAAACACAGCCCCTTTGGAGACATATGACAAGGGCCAACAGTCACAAAACAAAAATTCTAACAAATAAATAACAGAGCCAACAGGAAATATATTAAACAAAAAACAATGGACGGAGGAGTTACTCCTGCTCCCTTGGGGCATTTCTGGACTGTCCACTCTCTGGGGCATCCTCCTCACATTCCTCTGCCTGAGATTCTGCAGCTGCAGCTTGAAGCCTTGCCTCAATACGGCTCAGGCGATTAAGCATGATCTCATTAAACTGCAGCTGCAGAACCATGGAATCCTGCATCATTCACAGCCGCTGACATAGTGACATCACAGTCCTTTCAGGAACTTGACAAGGGCAAACAATGGCCAACACAGCCCCTTTGTAGCCATCTGACAAGGTGACATAGTGCATCACAGTCCTTGGAGGGAGTTGACAAGGGCAAACACAGGCCAACACAGCCACTTTGGAGCCATCTGGCAAGGTGACATAGTGCATCAAAGTCCTTTCAGGGACTTGACAAGGGCAAACAAAGGCCAACACAGCCCCTTTGGAGCCATCTGACAAGGTGTTATAGCGCATCACAATCCTTGGAGGGAGTTGACAAGGGCAAACAAAGGCCAACACAGCTCCTTTGGAGCCATCTGACAAGGTGACATAGTGCATCACAGTCCTTTCTGGGAGTTGACAAGGGCAAACAAAGTGCAACAGACACAAAACAAAAAAAATTCTAACAAATAAATAACAGAGCCAACAAGCAACATATTAAACAAAAAAAATGGATGGAGGAGTTACAACTACTCCCTTGGGGCATCTCCAGAATGACTACTTTCTGGGGCATTCTCCTCACATTCCTCTGCCTGAGGTTCTGCAGCTGTAGTTTGCACCCTTGCCTCAATACGGCTCATGCGATTAAGCATGATCTCATTAAACTGCAGCTGCAGAACCATGGAATCCTGCATCATTCCCAGGCGCTGATAGCAACTCAGCATGGTGCTCTCCAATCTGGCTAGAGCTTCTAGCGTCAACCATGCTGCGTCACAACCTAAAACAAAAACAAAATGTATGCTTACCTGACAAATGTATCTATTTCTGGATATGGTGAGTCCACTGCTTCATCAATAACTGTTGGGAATATCAATCCTGGCCAGCAGGAGGAGGAAAAGAGCACCATAGTCAAACTGTTAAATATCACTTCCCTTCCCACAATCCCCAGTCATTCAACCAAAAGGAAATGGAGAAAAAAGGAGTAACACAAGGTGTAAAGGTGAGTCCAAGGCTTCATCAATTACTGTTGGAAACCAATACCCAAGCTACAGGACACAGATGAATAGGGAGGGACAAGACAAGCAGACCAAAACAGAAGGCTCCACCACTTGAAAAACCCGTCTCCCACAAAAAACCTCAGCCAAAGCAAAATAATCAAAATTATAAAATTTGAGAAAGGAAGCAAGGAAGACCAATTTGCAGCCTTGCAAATCTGCTCCACTGAAGCTTCATTTTTGAAAGCCCCATTTTTTAAAGAAGAGACAGCCCTCGTGAAATGAGCTATAACTCTATCAAGAGATTGCAGCCCCGCAGTCTGAAAAAACAAATGAATTCAACTCCTCAACCAGAGAAAAGAGAAGTAGCAGTAGTTTTCTGTTACAGAGAAAACAAACAAAAAAACTGAAAACATTTTTTTTAACATGCACAACACCCAAATTGTGCACAACATTCCTCAAGAGATAAAAATTAGGACACAGAAAGGGAACAACAAATTCCCAAGCAATATTTCCACTTAGGATAAATAACCACCTTATACGAAATAAGATAAAGTGAATCACACTGCAAAGTTGAGAGTACCTAAACTCTCCGAGCAGAAGATATAGCAAAAAAGAAAACTTCCAAGATAAAAATTTAAAATCAATGGAATGCTATAGCTCAAACTGAGCCTGCTACAAAACCTTAAAATCAAGGTTAAAGCTCCAAAGGAAGCAACAGACTTAAACACAGGCCTGATACTAACCAGGATCTGACAAACACGTCTGGCACATCCTCCAGACACTTATTTAAAAAACGATAACGCAAAAATCTGACCCTTCAGAGAACTGACTAATAAACCATCCTCCAGACCTTCCCGGAGAAAGGGCAAAACCCCTATAAATCCTGACCCTACTCCCAAGAGTAGTCCTGGGATTCACACCAATCAGGCAATTTACACCATACCTTATGGTGAAAGTTACCAGTAACAGGTTTGCTAGCCTGAATCATGGTCTCAATGACCAATTCAGAAAAAAACATTCTTAGACAGAACTAAGCATTCAATCTCCAAGCAGAAAACTTCAGATAAAACTAAAGTTGGATGAAAGAATGGACCCTGAATTAGAAGGTGTAAGAAATACATCTCCGTTAGGTCTGTATACCAGATCCTGTGAGACTACGTAGGAACTATTAAAATACCGATGCTCACTCCCGGGAGAAGCGCCCACTCCCCGGGATGAAAATTCTGAATGCTCAAGAAGTCCACTCCCGATATTCATTCCTGAAATGTGAATAGTGGATAAACAACGAATGTGAGCATCCGCGCACCGAACAATCCATGACAATCATGGCAAAAGAACTCCAGGTTCCCCTAAGGTGGTTAATGTAAATCACTGAGATGAAATTGTTCAACTAGAACCTAAAAAAACAGTTAAGACAACTGAGGCCAAGTCACCAGAGCATTGTAGATCGCTCTTAACCCCAAGATGGTTATGGGGAGAGCAGACTCCTTCCCAAATTCATAGTCACCAACCCAACAGGCTAACGACCGTGGTCACCATTGCTCAGGAACGTCTCCGGAAGCATGTGCCCCTTGACATATGCTCCTGAGAAAACCAAAAGATCCTGGACAATGCGGGCAACGATCCTGCTACCTCTTGCAAGCTAAGCGAGTGCTCTACCACTAATTCCCCTCTCTTATCCGCAGGGAAGAATCTCATGTCGACAGATTTAAATCTATCCTACAAAACAGAGCCACAAGATCCCCAGTCCACTATCTGAACATGCATAACAGCAGACTCTCAGATGGAATAGAGCAAAGGGATGATGTCCAATGGAGCAAACATCAGCCCAACTACCTCAAGACATTGAGCCACTGAAGGGCCAAACAGTAGAGTGCAGAGAGAGGCAAGAGGAAAAAATCCTTGATTCTCTGATCTCTGTCAAAAATATTATCAGAGATAGGGAAACTAATGTGAACCCTAAGAAAACTACCCTGTAGCTGGAACAAGGGAATTCATTTTCATATTCACTTCCCAGCCATGGGAATGAAGAAAAGACAACAAGATCTCTGTATGAGAGATTGCTTGTTGAAAATATGGTGCCTGAAACATTATATCGTACAGGAAGACACCAGAGCAATTCCCCAAATCCTGATCACTGCCAAGATAGCCCCCTCTGGGAGCCGTGGCAAGGTCAAAGGGAAGAGATAAAAACTGAAAGTGTTTGACAGAAAGGCAAAACTCAGGAACTTGAAGATACGTGTCCTCTAGGTTTATGGTCACCATGAACTGACCCTCTTGGACCAAAGGAAGAATGGAACCACTGGTTTCCATTTTGAAGGACAGTACCCTGAGAAAACTTGTTGAGACACTTTAGGTCTACCATAGAATGAAAAATTCCCTATTTTTCGGAAATCCCAAACAGGAATAAATAGAATCTTAGACCCTGTTCCCTTACAGGAACTGGAACTACCACTCACAGGGAGGAGCGGTCCCAAACGCACTTCAAAAATGCTTTACTGTTATCTGGCCTGCAGATAAAATAGAGAGGTGGAAACTGCCCCTGGGAGGAAAGGAATTAATTATATGTAATAACCCTGAGATACTATGTCTACAGTCTATCTGGGACATCTCATATCCATGTTTGAAGACAAACAGAGAGATTCAGCCCTCACTTGGTCCGATCCTGGATTGGGGTAACCTCCTTTAGGACTATTCATCTTGTCTTGTGGCAGAAAAGACCCTTTTCCACCCATAATATCAGAAAAAACCCTGTCAAATCAGGACCAAACAAGGTCATACCCTTATAAGGAAGCACCAGAAGCTTGGAGAAAAAAACACTAACCAAGAATATAGCCACAACGCTATATCTTGGCTCCCGGTTAAAAAACTTGCACAGTAGCATCAAACAGAAAAGAATTTGCTAGCGTACGGGCTAATTCTGTCCTGAATCTCCTTCAAAGGAGTCTCAAATTATAATCAGACAAGACGTTGAACCAATTAGATGCCGCATTTGACACAGTGTCAATACAAACTTCCATGTAAACCTCCAGATTAGTCCATTGATCCTGAAAAGAACAGTTATCCTCTCTAGGGATCGTAGTTCTCTTAGAGTAGAAATGCCCTACTACTTTAGGCACTTTAGGAGAATGCGACAGGAAACATCTTTTTTAAAAACAGTAGATGGGGAAAAAGGAATCCCTGACTTCTCCTATTCATATGAAAAATCTTCTAGCACGGTCTGGAACAGGAAAAACTTCCAGAGAGGAATCCTAGCATTTATAAAGTTTACTAGATTCTTAGGGTTGACAAAAACATAAGTATCGGAGTCACCCCAAAGTAGCCAAAACCTCCTTACCATACCCAAAGGTGTACAAGCATAAATCTAAGGATACTCTTCAGTATCAGATGAAGGAATTATACTGTCCAAATCTGATATATCAAACTCAGAAGCTACTAGCGACTGTATGAAATGGAGCAGAAACCTTACTATCTGAATATTTAAATGTCCTCTTGCGCTTTTCCTGAAGGAAAAGAAAGGTAGATAAAGCCGTAGATATTGAGAGAATACCTGAGCTGCAAAATCTGCAGGCAAATACACTCCTCCAGGAGACTGAGAGGAACCGCAGGGCACTGCATGTGACACCATAAAGGCTTGGGACATTAAAGGAGAAAGCTGTGGCATTGCCTAAACAGCGTCTTCCGGGGAGACATCGGCTTATAGGGCAAAATCAATTTTTTTTTTGTTTAATCTTTTATTTATATCAAATTTTCATTACAATCAAAAGAAAATGCAATATAACAGTATAACAGTATAAAGGTAACAGGACTTCAGCAGTTCATAAGGCTATTACAAACATAGCTCGTTACACATTAACTTCTGTGACACTTTAATAAAACCCACCCATAGAAGGGATTAATCAACACACCCCCCTCCGAAGCAGTACTAATATCACATATATACAGATTACAGCAGAGTAATACAGTTCCCTCCCGTCTGTCCTGTGAAGGTCTATAAAACCAAGCCATGTGTTCCGATTTCAAGGTCAGAGGGTCCTAAACTATAACGCTCAGTGCGTTCATTCTATCGGTCATGCTATCTCAGGTCAGGGCGGGTAAGGTCAAGGGGGTGTGTATGGATCCCCAGCCATCAAAGAACGTCTTCTCTCCCTAATTTGGTGGTGGTAGGCGATAAGTCCCTCTCTGACTGATTCCATGCTGGGTTCCTCAGTTATAGAAGCCCAGTGAGCAACTCTAAGGGGGGTCTACCTTTGTCTGGGGCAATAATAGGATTCCCAAAAGAACATCATTTCAGCATAGAAGTCCAGTTTACCTATAGTATAATAATGATATCTCTCTAGTGACAGATTTATCTCCATTTGGGATTTCCACATCTGTAAGGTGGGTGTGGCTTCAGATTTCCACAATCTAGGTAATATTTGTTTGGCGCTACAGACAGCTAACTGAAGGAGGGAAGTATAGTGTTTAAATGGAAGTTTAGGCAAGACATGGAATAGATATATTAAAGGATCTAGTGGAAGGTCATGATTTAACATCTTGCTCATTTCCTGATTTACTTCTGTCCAAAACTTCCGAACCTTAGGGCACTCCCACCAGATATGGTAAGGTGTGCCCTCTCCTGAGCATTTCCTCCAGCATCTATCCGATGCTTCCGGAAAAATATATTTTAACCTATGGGGGGTGAGATACCAACGTAGTAGAAATTTGTAATTAGTTTCTAGTAATGCAGTCGAGTGTGCGGATTTGCTGGTATATGCAAATATAGCGTACCATTCGTCCTCCGAAAGTGTGTAGGGGAGTTCTTTATGCCAAGATAGTATAGTCGGGGTCTGTTGGAACTCAGAGGGTGTGGTTAATAATTTATATAAGGTGGAAATAGCGTGCGGTGGGGGTGAATCAAGGGTGCATAGTCTTTCTAATGGGGAGCGTTCCCTAGTGACCAGGTGCCTCAGCTTTAGCGTATGTACAAAGTGCTTGAGTTGCAAATATCCAAACCAGTTAGTGAATTGTGTAATACCCAGCTCTGAAAGTTGCTGTCTAGGCATCAGTTTGTCTGAGTCAAGTAACGTGTATAGTGGAAGGAAACTGTCCAAACAGCATTGCACTTTAGGAGTAACCAACATCCCACTAATGAAATCAGGATTGGCTAGTGCCGTTGTCAAAGGGGAGGGGACTGTCGTGAGATGTGGGTAGGTGGCCAGAACCCTGGACCACACACCGAACGTCTCCTTAATTATAGGATAGTTTTTTATTATGGCCGGTTGGTTCCCCTTAGGTTGCCAGCAATATACACCAAGTTGGGCCTGTCTGGTCAAGTCGTGCTCTAACTTCATCCATGTTTTGTCGTGTTCTAGGGGAAGTGTGCACCAGTCAACTACTCTGCGTAAAAAGACTGCTGTTCGGTATCTAGCCAGGTCTGGAACCCCCAAACCTCCATATTTTTTGGATAAGTATAGAGTGGACCTGGCGATTCTGGGGGGTCTTTTCCTCCAGATGTACGAATTCATCACTGATTGTAGCTTATTAAGATAGATATCAGATAGTGGTATGGGGAGTGCTTGGAATACATATAAGATCTTAGGGAGGATGGTCATTTTGGCTACTCCTATCCTGCCTAGCCAGGAAATATTTTTATTTAGCCATAGTGACGTGTCTTTGGTGATGGTTGTCAAAAGTGGTTCATAATTCAGTTCATGTAGCCGCTGTACGCTAGTTGCGAGATTAATGCCTAAATATTTCAGTGAGGACTTCTGTATAGAGTATGGGACCTGTGTACTGAGTGCATGGATCTCTACCTCAGTTAGATTGATGGGGAGCAGTTCAGATTTGGTTTTGTTGACTAGGTAATTAGAACATAGGCCAAATTCCTCTAAATTGTTCTGTGCCGCAGAGAGAGACAAGGTCGGGTGAGTCAATGTCAGTAGTAGATCGTCAGCGTAAAGTGCCAATTTGTGGTGAGCTTTGTTTACAAGAAGTCCTGTTATGTCAGGATTATCTCGCAGTTTAGTGGCAAGTATTTCCATTGAGAGTACAAATAACAAGGGCGATAGGGGGCATCCCTGTCTGGTGCCATTTAATATGTTAAAGGGGCTGGATAACGCACCATTAACCTTAACTTTAGCAGTGGGTTTGGTGTAGAGCGTTAGTATTTTCTGTATAAAACTGTCGGGGAAACCAAATTTCTGTAGGGTAAGTCTAAGAAAGGTCCAGTCAAGTCTGTCAAATGCTTTTTCAGCGTCAGTAGATAATAGAACCATGGGTATATCATGTGTAGTCGCGTACTGTATTAGATGAAGGACTTTCACTGTGTTGTCCTTGGCCTCCCTCTGCGGCACAAATACCACCTGATCCGGGTGGATCAATGTGGGTAAGATTTTGTTGATTCTTGTGGCCAATATCTTTGCATAAATTTTGATGTCGACGTTCAATAGAGAGATTGGGCGGTAGTTAGATGGGATCGTTGGGTCTTTGCCTGGTTTCGGTATCACCGTAATGATGGCTTTGAGCATAGAAGGGGGTAAATCATGGGTCCCATCAATACCATTAAAGACAGTGAGCAAGTGGGGCATGAGGAGATGTTTAAATTTTTTATAATAACCACTAGTAAGGCCATCTGGGCCAGGACTTTTCCCTTGCTTAAGTGAGTGTATGGCGTTTCCTATCTCTTCAGCCGTAATAGCTGAGTCAAAGGATTCTAGCTCCTCTTTAGGTATTCTAGGGAGTTGTATAGTGTCTAAGTATCGCTGGCAATGCAATTGATGTGCTGTCTTGTGTCTATGAGGTGTCAGGTTATATAGAGCTGCATAGTACCTTCTGAATATCTCTGTTATTTTCTGGGTCTCCACCGTGGGTGTATTAGGAGGGTCTGCAAAATCAATTTTATACTCTAGCAATCTAGTTATAAAACAAAATTGCATAGGGAACAACAGTCTTAGACATTATCAAAATCAACATCAATTAAAATTTTATATACAGGGAAGTAGACCTGAACTTGTAAAAATTCAAACTGAAAATTGTATATACTGTAGATATAGCCACTATACCATGAAGTAATTCTTTTTCATAGCATGGAAAATTTCAATCCTAATCAAAGAGAAGAAAAATAATGACTACTGTCACTTTAAAAGAAGTATTCATGGCGTATAGGTCTGAATCATCTACAGTCACCCAGGGATATGATCTCAATTCATGAGCAAATTATGCCCAGAGCAAACTAATCAGATTAAAAAACCCTGCTCAGCTACGACCCAACAGAGCTGAGAGACACATCACAGGAAATGAGCATCTATTAATAGCGCGCCTCTATAATATACAAGGAAGTTCCGATACAGATACCTCATTATTGCTACTTGTGCCGAATAATGTTCCTAAAACAACCCGAAAGGGAAAAAAGGACGCCGTTCCATTCTCCGCCGGAGAAGGGGGCGTGGTCACATGACGGGACCCATCAGAATTGTAAATGGCATCACTCCGAACATTCTCCTAAAAGAAGAAAGTGTAAACTATATATTGGCATAGAAATGAAGTGTGCATAATAACAAACATCGCACTTCATTCTGCCTAGGAGCTAAGTAGTGCAAAAGCCAATACTAAAAACTCCATCAGCCATCGTATTATTAAAGAAAACTTCTTAAAACAAGTTTATGCTGTGCCTACAGTGACACACTACCAAAAGCCCAAAGTGTTGCAATAAATTAGAGGTATTAATAATGCCTAATGTGAGCAATATTAAAGAGTCAAAAGCTAGGGAATACAATATCATAAAAGTATTAATCCCTAGTCTCCTGTCCCAAAAAAGTGCCTGCATCCTGCTCTAAAATATCCTTTCAAATGATATAAAAGTCCCAGATAATTCTGCAGTCTAAATCTCATAAGTGCACAGTCTCCAAAACCCAGAAGACAAAAGGCACTTATCTGCAATCTGGCCGTCTGGCAGGAGGACAGCTTACACAGCGTGAGAGGATGCGACTCCTCACAGAGACCTGTAGAAAAAAGAAAGAACAGAGTAAACCTACTCTGGTTTTCTGTACCATGGGCAGCAAACATGTTTGGAAAACGCAGCAAGGCCCACCTCACAAGTTCCTAACTGCTTTAAAGCCACCACTGCCCTACTGAAGAGACCCAATCTTGAAAGGAAAATCAGAGTAAAGCTACTCTGACTTTTAAAATAATAAAATCTTGCTTGAAGTAAAAGAAATCCAATTTTCTTTAGACACCAAAACTTCACCTCCTCCATGCACCAAGGCAAAGAGAATGACTAGGGATTGTGGGAAGGGAAGTGATACTTAACAGTTTGACTGTGGTGCTCTTTGCCTCCTCCTGCTGGCCAGGAGTGATATTCCCAACAGTAATTGATGAAGTCATGGACTCACCATATCTTAGGAAAGAAATATACAATTTATATTTAATATAAATGACAGAACAGAAGTAAAAATAAGCAAAGGGACGTTGTAAGAATTTTAATACAAATCATGTTTAGAAGAAAATGTACTATATAGAAGAAGAATTACACATTAAATATGTTCTATATAGATAAATCATTATTTTTTCAGTTTATGTCACACAGGGAAAGGGGTTGTGATCAAATACAAAGCAAAGAAAATGCATATTAACATAATTCATATGCAAAATCTATCCAATATCATATTTGTGCAAAAACATGTTGATGATAATTTTCAGGAATTTAAATATGAAACATTTACATTTATATCAGAAATAAAGTTTTCTAAATAAATATTTCAATTAAAATTAAATTTCGGTATAATTAGATCAGTATAATGTCTCTTTAAGAATATATGGTCTAATGTTTATTTTGATTGACACTTATATCTGTGGCTGGGAAGGAGAACAGGATACACAGGCAGAGGAAGGGGAGGAGCATGGAAAAGCGGTTGGCGGGGAGGATGGATGGGGGCAGGGCCAGCAGAGGAAAGTGGGGCCTGGACAAGTGGGGCAGGCATAGGTGGGGCCTGGACAGGTGGGGCAAGCACATGTGGGACCTGGACAGGTGGGGCAGGGGCATGAGGGGAAGGACGGACATTAGCAGGTGGCTGAGGTTGGGTAGGAGCATGAAGGGTATGACCGGGAGAGTGGCAAAAGACAGGTGGGACAGCTTTGTAAGGGGCAGGACGGGAATGACGGGAAGAGTGGCGAGGGAGGGCAGAGGGGGGAGGAGGAAAATGTGGCAGGGTGATGCCCAGAAGTGGATGGTCCATTTGAAATATATAATACAATTATTAAATTACATATATTATATCAAAATATATTATTTACATTTCAAATTAATAATATTCATCATTTGAAATATATTTTTATTTTCTCCAAAATTTGACAAGTTAACAATAATGACTATGTTTAAATGTCTTAATTGATTTGAAGAAAGTATAATTTAGAATCTGTTTAAATTTATCCTTGAAACTCTGTTTGCTCACTGGTACTTTCTCTTGAACGTTTGATCCATACATTAATAAGCATATGTTACAAAGTCCACATTATGTGTTCATCTTTATGAATTTACAATATTTGATTATAAATATCAATACACATGGATGCATTTGATATTGAAAAGCCATAGTTGTCCATATCTTATGTGATGTACTTGGCATTGGATCATATCTAGAGTGCATTATTTAATGTGCACAACATACAGTACTTTTAGACACATGACTTTTGAGAGTCCACTAATTGGATAATATGGAAGTATGTCATATGAACAAATATAAATGAGCACTCTACAAAGGCTTTCAAACAAGGTAATCACTGATGACAAAATATATTAAGATGATTGGCTTGGTAAGGTTAAATATAATTTATTTAAACATTGATGGATCAATCATTTAGTAATCAAAACATTTACAAAGTAGACTGTACCTTTTCTATTAACTATTAAGAATAGAATGATATATGACACATTTTCATAATCTGTTCTTTGAATATATCTTTTACATTAGGATTCAATGTATATCAACCCAATATTAATAGACGCATTCAGATTTGAAAACTTTATTTAATAGAAATATTAATGTTTGTCTTAGTGAAATGGACAGTCTACACATAAATCATGTTAAAATCAAACTTGAGAGGAATATACAAAAATACTAGTGTACACTTTACAGATCATGCATCATGAAATTAAGGCAAGGAATTTCAACATGATTATGTTTTATGTATACTTAGAAATGGCTGACAATCTCAGACCACTGATGACATAACGAAATGGTCTGCATCTAGGCATAGCAATGACAGTCTGTACAATAATAATATGATTATTGTGGGATTGGATGTAATATGCATGTGACATCATGATGTCACCCATGTCAATGTATAACTAAAAAATAAAATATTCAATTTCGATGTTCCTGTTGCATGATATAAAAAGGGGGTCAGTAGTGTATATTATAAAACATTTGATAATATTTTTTAACAGGAGCAAGGTGTAGACTGCATTTGTAGAAAAATAATTATTTTCACTAAAATACACATTATATACATGTTGGAATATATATTTTTGGTGTACCATCAGACCCTAAGGGAACCACATTCTCCTCTGTCACACATATAACATCAAGATCTGTAAAACATAATAGGTTGCGTACATGTTAAAATCTAATATTTCAAACATGTGTTACTGGTGCTCAAGTACACACAATAATGTTGTATTAAAGTGATACTGAACCAAATTATTGAATTTTATTATTCAGATGGAGCATGCAATTTTAAGTAAATATATAATTTTCGAGTAATAATTTATAAATGTAGTTATTATTTGTGGAATCAGGAACAAAAGCATAGTACACATTTAATGCTTATCATGTGTGTATTGCTCGATGATTGTTGTCTAAATGTATACAAAAATCACCATGTGCTATCCATGTTCTGAAGCACAAAAGTGTAGACTAAGAAGCTTTAAGATTTTACAATTAAAATACTACAATAAATATATATTATTAGAGGAGTACATTATAATGTTTATTCAAATTAAATGCTCCATCATAATCATGACCATCAAATATTTTGGTAAGATACCTTTAATGATGTATGAATGAGTAAATGGACTTACCATCATCTTGCTCAGGCAGGTCTGGATTGGTGCTGGATCCCTCAGGGATTGTCAAACTAACTTCAACTAATAATGATATAAATATAAATTATGAAACACAATGTGTACATATGCTTTAAAGATACATATTTTGCATTAAAATAATTTATATTAAACAAATCTAAATTTATATCTAAACAAATCTAAATCAAATTAATCAAATTTGAAGACTAGACCACTAATATGAAAATCAAATTTAATATTTCAGTAAGGTGATAGAGTAGAAAATTATGTCTTTCACAGATGTACTATTTTTTAAAAGATTATAAATCCGATTCTTATCATATTCATCTATTGAACATTTCCAAATATAAATTTGTCCCTGTTTCCTAATCAATCTAGACAGACAATTAACACTTTGAACACTTTTCATTATCTTGCTATCTTAAGATTAAAAAATATAAGCATATGTGTCATTTTATATTTAGCACCTGTGTACCAATTTAAGATTCTTGTCTAAATGTAGCCAACAACTGTTAAGCACTACCAATGTGCTGAGTAAAAAATGTCACAGACCCTAATATTACATTCAAATAAAAATAGCAGGATTATGAATAATATCTTAGAATACAAGTTAATTCAGATTTTGCTTAATATAGAATTATATATCGGAATCAGGATTTTTTCATTTTAAATACACTTTACATTTAATTATAGGATCCATGTTCATATAGATCAATGTGAATGTATTAGGCAATGTAATGTACAAATGTGTAAGCCAATAGTGAAGTATAATGAGACATACCAGACTGGGGCAAACCTGAGGTTGAGGGTCCAGCACCAAAATCCATATCTGTAAAATATTAAATCAAGATTGGATCTCATTAGTACAAATCACTTTGACACAATCAATCAGACATATTTTTAAATTTTGACAATGTAAAACATATTCTTAAATATGCATGTTAGTTCATTGTTTTGTAAAATGTATGTATAAATGAGCAGAGATGAGTTCCTAGTTTGGATTTGCCATAAAGTGATAACTTAATAACAACTATTCTGAAAATGGAATATATGTTTCTAAATGATTTATAATTTCTATTAAATTCAAGGTTTTAAAACTTTGTTTGATCCATTTATCAACACACTATCAAACTAGATGGTTGAATCAATCACCCCATGTATTAAATGGCCAGTGAATCAAATAAGAGAATCTTTTTATTCCAATCCTTATTTTGATTTATATATTTAACTTGAAATACCTTTAGATTTAATTTTCATTTGTATTTATGTTGCTATCATGAATTTTATCATAATCCTAGGTAGTCTCACATGTTATTTTTTTATAATATGAAGTGTACAATTTTATTCAGAATCCAACCTTCATTAATTACATAGGGAATGCAATTGTTACAATATCGAAACTTCCCTTATAACATAAAATTGTGTTTGTTCTCTTGGTATTCTGTGTTTAAATAAATCTAAAACTAATTCTGGTCAAATGCAATTATCAATATCCTTGAAATGGCAAGATTAGTTAAATGCATTTTGCAAGTTTCAAAATCTAGAGGGCTTAAGTTCATGTGTGCCATTCAGATAACATTGTGACCACGCCCATAGATTTACAAGGGAGAGGGCACTGATTGGCTAAATGCAAGCCTGTCTAAAATAAATTAATGAGGGGTCAGTCTGCAATAGCTTAGATACAAGCTAATCACAGAGTTTACAATTATTTTATAATAAATGTTATTTCATTAATCAAAATGGATTTAGAAATAAATGGATACGGTTTATTTAATAAAAAAAATAATTTCTGTTGTTGACTGTCCCTTTGAGTCATTTGATGTATTCTTGCAATGATATCAATTGTTAGACATTTATCTGTCATTATTTAACTTTAGATTCATAGTATAAATAATTGTATGTTTCATCTTCAAACTCATGATACTTTTTACATTAAAACAAATTAATGTGTACATTTGACCAACATGTCTAAAATAATGCCATTGTAACAGCAAACTCATGTTCACGTATCTGCGCAATTATTTTAGCAATGAACATTGCTCAATAATTGAAAGCATAATTGTGTATCCGTGATTATTAATTTCTTTGGATCTAGTAGTGTGATGATTATATTTTAGATCTGTTTTTAATATCTTAGCATGTGCGTTTATAACGATATTCTAATATAATTGTTTTGAATATTTAATGATGCTAAATAATATTTTAAATTTACTGTATGTAGTAATTGATATGCAATTAATAAAATGGCGGAGGATAGGGAGTTCACGGATGCGCACTTCCGTTTAATCTCTGTGATGCAAATTCATCATTGCGCAATAAATAGCATTCTTGCTATATGATGTTTGACAAATCTAAATTCATATGTATATCATCCTAAATAACGTCTGTTGTATATTTGCAATATGTTGGAGATATGAATGTATACACATTGCTTAAATGTATACTCAAATATTAAAATATTATATGAAGTTTGATCTTTACCTGAATCAGCCTCTGTCCCGCTTGCTCCCAGGTCACCGATTTGTGGGGCACTGGCCTCTGGGTCGAGAGTCTTATGGGCATCAGCTGGGGGCTGGAAGGGGGGCAAGGACCGCACACTTGCAAATACGGAGGGGAAACAGAGATTGAGGAGCACGCATAAAGTCTCCTCATGTTCAAGAAGGACTAGTTTCCGTGGGGGTGGGCCCGGATCCTCACCGACGGGTGCAAGACCAATCCTTCATGAGGCAGACTTTGTTCCACAGGTGCAACCTCATATCTCTAAATCTCCTACAAATTTGCGAAGGTGTCCTCTGGACGTCTGACACCCCATTAACTGATAGAGCGACAGACGCCCAGATGGCATCTTTTACTGCCCCAGTCGTCGTCCTCGTCCAAACCCCATAAAGCTGTGGATAAAGCTCCTCGATGGCGTAGACCAGTGCTGCACACGCCTCGCTGGTAAACCTGGGAAGCACCATGTTACCAAACAGGCTTTAGAGAACTGACAAAAATGGCTACATGAAATGGACTTTTATATGAGGAAGTAAACATGAGATACATAATGGGACATGGTATCTGTACATCTGATTGGATAAAGTAATGTCATTTTGTTATCATGTCCGTGAGGTTATACTAACTCATCATGTTTGTGTGATGAACTCTGATTGGCCGTTACTTAATGGTTCATGGATTCATATCTTTGCAACTTACATACACATACCTCCAAGGGGTGCTATGACTACATTTGGCATGTGGAATTTGCTTTAAAATTTATGAGAATGTAATGCGTATGTGACGCATATATAATATACGGCATCCGTTAAATATTTATCAATTTTGTTTACATTTGACAGTTGAAATATATTTCATTTAATATTCAGAAAGTAAGTATTATCCAGTCACATTAGTTAATGTTTATTGAAACATTTAAAAGTTTAATATTGATCAATATATGTGTAACATTGTTAAATGTATTTTTAACTTTGTTGATAATTTCTTAGAATACAGAATGTTAATATTGTATGTATTCCTTTGTCCTTAAAAAAATATTGTGACTCATTGTCAAGTATTGAAAGTGCTTTTTTAAATTTATTTACAATCCCAGCAATGCACATCGATTGTGTGCTAAGTGACAGACAGTGTGTGAAATTATGTTTGACTTTTCAGAATTGCGAATCTCGTGTTGAAAGATACGTTTACTATGCTTTATTTCACTAATGGTGAAATGCGTTATTTGTATTTAAAATAGATGTTACTTTTATAAATTAAAGGGACTTTTTTAAAATGAATGTCATTATTTACCAAAAATCAAATAGAGCATGTATTTCTATTAAATATTCACATATACTTCATTTTAAAAGTCATTCTCATGGTGTTTTTTTATTTTAAGGAGCAGATTTATAATCCTGTGAAGTATCTGAAGACATCTGGCTAACCATTGCAACTATGCATTGTTGGCCACCCATAAATAAGCAGATAGCTCCCAGTAATGCTTTGCTGCTCATGAGCTGATGTAGATCATTTTTTCAACTTAGAATACCAAGTGAATGAACCAAATGTGATTATCGAAGGTAAATGTTTGTTTTATTAAAATTTGCTCTATCGGAATCATGGAAGATTAACTTTGGGTTGCATGTCCCTTTAACTACAAATGAAATAGCCATCACAAGCTATTAACAACAACAACTAAATAGTTTACATATTTACTTTTAGAATATTGTTCTTATCATTGATGAATGCATGAAATACACACTATTCTAATAGTAAATATGCAATGGAAATGTTTTAACAAAATAAATAAGATTTAGATGCAGTCATGTCTAAATCTAAGAATACATTTAACTATATTAGTTTAGACACCGTCAATGCATTAAAGGAACAGTCTCCACCAAATAGATATTTACTTAATTAGCCATTCCACATTTTGGCATAACCGACCCTGTTATATGAATATACATTTGACCTGTGTGTGGACCTTGTATGTAAGCCTATGTAAACTGGCCACTTATCTCCCTCCTTTGACGGCTCTTTTTAACGAATCAGTACAGACTCTTAAAGGGAGAGTATACTATAATATTTTTGTCCCTTAATGTGTTTCAAATTCCTTTTTTTTAACAGCAGCAGAGTATAAAATATATGAGATTTGCTTTTCAAGGTTTATTTGTGTATATAAATTAGTCGATTTTGTGTTTTGAAGCCACAAACAAATAAAATGGTTTGAGCTTGTAGATATAATCAGATTTCATTACTTTATCACATTGTGTACATAAACATGCTTCTTTATCTTATATCTGTCTGTAAAACAATCACCAATACTTGACAATTAACATTTAATTACCTTATCTCTTCTATACCCCACTGGGAGTGTAATTTCTTATGATGACTTTGTGTACACAGCTTGGCCTTAAGGAGATACCACAGGCTAATTCAACTATTTTAAATGCAAAAATAAGGGTAATGGAAATAGAGAAAGATATTGAGTTAACTGTCCCTTTAAATGACTCCACTAGAGTTAACAATCTCATCAATATGGCATACAAAAACTAGTTCTGTCTAAATGTGAAAATAAACTTACCTATAAAGTTTTCTTTAAAGATAATTTAATCTACCTATGTTATCTTGCAACTATCAATAACATAATAACTAAGCTATATATTTTTTTTTAAATATATTAGAATTTTCTACAAACGTGAATGATAGATATTAGAATGAAAATAGCAAATTAAGCTAGACTGTCACTTTAATCTAGCAAGTTCACCCTACACATTTCTTAAAAGGGACATAACAAGAGTTTTTATGTCTTTCAACATATAATAATATGTAAAGATATTAGTTTAAATTCTAAATTATTCTGCATAGCCTCACAATTAAGCCTTATTTAACATTTTCTGAATTGTACATCTTTAAATCACACAACCAAAATTCATTATATGGCTGTATCTAGCTTCACCTTCACTTTGTTAAAATACAAGACTTTAACACTCATTATCTGCTGTGTTATATATAATAGCAGGCATGTGCTTGTAAAAAAAAGAACATTTAACAACCAGGTATGCAACTATTCTTTTCTTTCCATGTCCTTCTAATATTAGAAGGATGTGCTTGTTAATGTCTTACTTGGATGGATTTATATATATATATATATATATATATATATATATATATATATATATATATATATATATATATATTATCTCATTTTAAAAAATGTATGTAAATAAAAAAAAATCTATATAGTATGTAAAGATATTTATTTTTAAAAAATATACACTAACAATAACTACACATTCTTTTGTGAATTCAGCAAACTTGAAAATCTGTAAGTAAAAAGATAAAAATAATTAGAATTTGAAAGCACGTATGTTATTTCATAGCACATTAAAAATTGTTTTTATCTGTAAGTATAATAATTCTAAAGTCATCTTCTGTATATGCTTTAAACTTTAGTGTTTGTTCTGATATTAAAGCCAGGTTCAGACTGGATATCTATATATACATAATTTGAAAGAAATCACATTAAATTAGCTAATCAAGAGTTGACTTACATTTAAAATTAGACAAATGAATGTCTAATATACTATTTTATGCAAATATTAATTAATTATCCAATTGTATGAGGGACTTAATTGAATGTAATATTTCATGTCCCTTCCAAAACTAAAATGCCTAAATGTCACCTATGAAATTATTTCAAAATAAATGTATCCCTTTATCTGTTTGATCAGTCACAATCTGAGTCCTCTATTGCATAAAGTAGGGGGAATGTATATGAAATAAACATTAATAAAATAGGACATTGTGAAAACTAATTGTTAGACACATTCAATTTACTTATTAATAATTCCACCATTATTCCTCCTATGATTCTTCTCAATAGCATGTATTGTACAAACTAACCTCATGTATGATCTTTAAATCGATTCTAGTCCAAATATTTTATTTGCATCATGTGTCACATTCATCACTTTCCGAATAGAGGATTTTGTCTGAAATACCATCTAAAATAACAGACATGCCACAGACATGATCACATTGGTATTCTTCACTTTTAGTCTGTAGATGAAGTAAACTTTTGAAATATGACTTTGACAATTCGATGTGCTTCAGATTATCTTTTATCTGCTCTCTGTCACATTCTTATCTTTCAGACTATCTAAAATCTAATAATGTCTAAAATGAATAATACATGTGAACTAATTGTGTGCCATATGATGGATAAATGGCCCAAATCCACCCGCCCCCCTGTCTTGGTCCATACATTGTGCATGCTTACCATCTGATGTTGTCTTTAAAAATCAGGTGGCGAAGTCATCACAAAAGCCAATGCCAGAGACATATGATGTATAATTTACCTATGATTATAAAATATATTTTAGATTTTGATAGAGTAATTTCTTGAACAATCCTAACATGTTCGCATGGTTCTACTTTAATTTTACTAAAAGTGTCACATTTTCGCAATGCTCCTATATAACATAGTATTTAAGAGAAAAAAAGGAGAAAAAGAAACACTATTACAGAACACTCAAAAAACTATAGGGGGTGATATGTATTATCTTAATTATAGAGAAGAAGGAGTTGACCGGATTGAATATTAAAACTTAACTTTTACTATTATAACATATAAAAGAACAGATAAATACACAAACATTTAAAAACAACTTAAAAAACATATAAAGGTGACTTCTCCCTGAGTGTCACCCCTTGGACTGGTTAGTCCCAACCCGGTTGAGTAAGAATAGAATCAAATTCAATAAATATAAGGATGGTGGTCTAGCAAATAAGTAGCGTAAAGGGACACAATTAAATATTCAGCCAAAAAATGGCTGATACCTATTACCTTCAATTATATAGTAAGAGCTAATTGAACTCCCGCCTTATATAAGTATACACTATGCCTAATAGTATGAATAGGGTATATGAGAAATATGAACAATAAGTAATTTTTTGGTATGGTAAGGAGTCTCAAAGAGTGTAAGCAAAACAGGTGTTATGATTAACGAAAAGATAGTGAACAATACAACTATAGATCCACCAACAAAAAGGAGATTAAATCATGTTACCTTG
The DNA here is from genome assembly GCF_027579735.1 of Bombina bombina. Lineage (NCBI taxonomy): Eukaryota > Metazoa > Chordata > Amphibia > Anura > Bombinatoridae > Bombina > Bombina bombina. The sequence goes on along the minus strand of NC_069503.1, from coordinate 300,015,284 downwards.
AATTATCATTTGAGCTGATATACACACATCCTAGCTAATAGACTAAACTAGGAACTGTCTGATAACAAGATATATTACAGCCAGAGTAGCTGTTTCCTAATACCATTAATTACCATACACTGTTAAGGATTGGAGCTACTGTACCAAACTCACTTTCATAAACCTTAAGCTGTTAGGTGATACTAGCATGAAAATCTAAGCTATAAGTATCACAGCCTATTTGGCTGTATATGTTACCTTTTATTACCATGTCTAATGGCTATGCTAGTACTAAGGGTAGCGAGGTTTAAACCTATAAATGTCATAGCCAAAGTGGCAGGATAGTTTACCTATTATTACCATTTCTACTGGCTATCCTAATGCTAGCAACTGTGACAGGCAGAGGTTATAACTATAGAACAAAATATATGACTACCGGAACCACATACAAATTACAACGGTTAAGAACTAATATCGTATTATTATCACAGCCACTTTGGCTGTGATACTTATAGGCTTAGATTTTCATGCTAGTATCACCTAACAGCTTAAGGTTTATGAAAGTGAGTTTTGTACAGCAGTTCCAACCTTTTAACAGTTTATGGTAATTAATGGTATTAGGAAACAGCTACTCTAGCCATTTTTTGGCTGAAGATTTAATTGTATGACACCCACTATATGTTTTTTAAAGGGACAGTCTACACCAGAATTGTTATTGTTTTAAAAGATAGATAATCCCTTCATTACCCATTCCCCAGTTTTGCATAACTAACACAGTTATAATAATATACTTTTAACCTCTGTGATTATCTTGTATCTAAGCCTCTGCAAACTGCCCCCTTTTTAAGTTCTTTTGACAGACTTGCAGTCTAGCCAATCAGTGCCTGCTCCCAGATTACTTCACGTGCACGAGCACAGTGCTATCTATATGAAATACGTGAACTAACACCCTCTAGTGGTGAAAAACTGTTAAAATGCAATCTGAAAGAGGTGGGCTTCAAGGTCTAAGAAATTAGCATATGAACCTCCTAGGTTAAGCTTTCAACTAAGAATACCAAGAGAACAAAGCAAAATTGGTGATAAAAGTAAATTGGAAAATTGTTTAAAATTACATGCTCTATCTGAATCATGAAAGTTTATTTTGGCCTAGACTGTCCCTTTAAGCTGTTTTTAAATGTTTGTGTATTCACCGTTCTTTTATATGTAATAATAGTAAAAGTTAAGATTTAATATTCAATCCGGTCAACTCCTTCTTCTCCATAATTAAGATACTACATATCACCCCCCTAAAGTTTTTTAAGTGTGCCGTAATAGTGTTTCTTTTTCTCCTTTTTTTCTCTTAACTTACACTAGGCACTGCCCCCCAATTCATATATATTACGATTGGATGGATTTGGGTGATTGTTTGTCTACCCTTACCTCCTTGATTTAATTATCAGGGAATCCTTTTTGTTCTTAGTATTTACCTTCTGAAGTGGTTGTTAATCATGTTGTCTCTGACATTGACCCCCTCATCCCGGAATGGCCACTCTATGACTTCATTGCCCTCCTCATCTTTTTGGAGGGCTAGGGGCACCTGGACATCCTGCAGCATCCCTGCCTGTTGAGCTATGTTGCAGGCTATAATGATCTTCACCACCTTCCTAGGGCTGTATTGGATGGCTCCTCCAGACCTATTCAAACATTGAAAGCGAATTTTGAGGAGCCCAAACATGCGTTCAACTACAGCCCTAGTTTGCCTGTGCGCCTGATTATAGCGCTCCTGTGCCTCATCGGTGGGGTTACGTAGAGGTGTAATGATCTAATTCCGGCTCATGTAACCCAAATCACCTATAAATAATTAACATTACGAAATGTCAATATTATAAATATATGATAAATAATAAGATGAAAAAATTCATTTAAAGAAAGAAAATGAAAATGATACAATGCATTTGTGTATACGAAAATCATATAAACTCCATGAAATTAAAATGAGGGTTAAACATTTACATGACCTAGCAAAAATTTCTATATGTAATAAATTTTAATTGCTCTGCTTGTGAATTTACTGATGTTTAAAACTGCTAAACTGTCGTCTACGTCAGTTATGTTTAAAAAGCTACACCGTCCCTTTAAAAGTATTGTCAAGACTATGACCTACTACATATCTGTTTATCTAAACCTAAACATTTGCTGAAAGAGACAAGTTGATGGTTAAACCTCATTCTATGGGGCATATTTATCAAAGCGTCAACTGAAAATATGCTGGAATTCCGCGTTGTATTTGTCGCGAGATTGATCCGCCGTAGTTATCAAAGTATCAAGATGTTGAAATTTGTGACGTACTATACGATCCCGCGATCTCAATCTGACGCAGATCGTTGAAAACAGTGGTATTCGAGCAGAATTGTGTTCATTCACCCTCCTTATTGACAATATTTGAACCTCTCACTAAGTTATCAAAAATTCTACATTTATGCTTGCGTCTTTTCTGACTCAGAGTACCTAGTTTTCAAAACGCCACCCTTGAAGTTGCGGATGCTATAGAACTCAATGGGAGTCTGAAAACACAGAAAGCTTATGTTCGATGCTGCAAGAGAATGAAGTACAGGACATAATAAAAGTAAATCATTTGTATACCCTTTCTAAATCAAACAATATTATTGCTCCACATTTGGTGCACTAGTACATATAGGGATAAAAATGAAAAATACATTACTACTTATGGATTATGTTACAAATTTGTCACTCATTACAAAGCAAGGGGACAATATTATTTCTACAAATTTGATGCAAAGTTTTGCCCCAAACTTGTTGCACTAATAGATATAGAGATAACAATTAAATAAATACACAGCATAATATAGCTAACTTGCTTTTTATTTTTTTGAAAATCTATGTGCCCACTCGCCATATTTGACTCAACACTTTTCACACCAATTATGACGCAAACTCCAAAACAACCCAAACACTAGTGAATTTTTCAACCACTTTTGATTGGAATATGCATAATCACATGATTTATGACATCAGCCAATCTAATTCAAATATACATTTTAAACTATCACTAACAAATCAAAATGCTCGATACTTGTATCATTGATTACTCATCAGAACTTGTAAGTGCCATTTGCTATATTGTGTATTATACTTAAATATAATCTTAAGATGATAGCTCAAAGGGATTGCCCACCTAACAGTAAACTGCCATGATTCAGATACAGCAGAAATTAAAATCACCTCTTTACTGTCATGCTATTTTCAGTGTATATCTTCCTTCTCTTGAATTTCATTTTCAGTAAGAAATGTCATCTTATATGCAGCCCATTTTATAACACCTGTGAAGGGTGGTTTTTAAAACTAGATTGCAATCAGGAGGGGTTACACAAGTACAGAGAGAAAACTGGCCCAGCTCTTAAAATATCCATTGATTGCAAATAAATACATATGATACTCTGATTACATATTATAGTTGCAATTATTCCTGCTCAGAATAATACAAATTTTACACTATATACATATAGCGGTATAAATAAACACAGAGATATGAAAAGCAACATTGTTTAGAACAAAAAAAAGGAATTTAGGGACATGTAAATATGTTTGCATTTGCAAAAGATTTCTGACATACACACACCCATATATATATATATATATATATATATATATATATATATATATATATATATATATATATATATATACACACACACACACACAAGTATGTGCAAATATATATGTACAAATTCTAGCATTAATAATCATTAAAAAAAAATGAGATAAAAGCATATCATGACTTATAGAAATACAAATACACATTAATTTATGTGAAAGTATCATATAACAGATTTTTTTTGTATAACAAATAAATATAAAAATGAACAAGCGTGTAGCAACACGCGAAACATGTCTGCAGTCTGATAAGCTGTAGCCCTTACTTTCTGCTAATGGAGCTTTGGCTCTATATTTGATTTTATCTGTACCCAAATAAAGACTCTTTTTATCACACTTGCCGGTTTCTCCTGCACCTTATCCATTGGATGTTTATTGATTTGCAGGTGGCTGTTCGTTTTGGAGTTTTTCTCCTGTTAGCCCGGATCTACATTGGATTTTTACTGTCTGCAGAGTGCGCCGGAAATGTAGGTGCGTTGATCTGGGCTCCAGGAGTTACGACCGGACGGAGGACAAGTGCCTACGCTGAAGAAAACGCTACCTGACAGCACGGATCCCTGGATTTGGTAAGCGCCAACCTACTTCTTCTGTTTGCATCTGCATTTTTTGTTTGGTTGGTGGCAGCAAGACCATTTGGGACTTTCAGCGTGCAGGTAATATACAGCGTTCTTAAATGTGCGAGGCTGAAGCAGTCCATGATTACCGATATACAGCTCTTTTTCTGACTTTTACAGACCTAAAGGAAGATTGTTTTGTCTGAATTGCATGTAAAATAAAGCAAGACATTATTATTAATTAAAAACCTGGCAGATTCAAAGCAGGTAAAGTGTATTTTATATTTGGGGTACGATACACATAGAGAGAGTACAATGACAGATCCTGTTAATGCCTTTGTGTTTAAGGATCTTACAGCCTCTTTGGAGACATATGATCAGGATGTTGATCACATCTTACTGGAAAATGATAATACACTTGATGGTTTATTTTTTCAAATTGACGAACTCAGACGAAAAGACATCAAGCTTGATCTGGACATAAAAACCTTTCTATTATATTTACGACAAAAAAGAATACGTAGAGGACTAAGAATAAGGAAATTCCCCTCTTTGCTTGTCACTGATGTAGACTTTATAAAGAAATGGAACAAAATTTTAGATGATTGCTCCTTTGCCTTAATGGAACTTTTAATAACTTTTCAAAAAACAGCAGAGACTTGATTCTATTAAATATATTAAGACTGTACAGTTAGATCTACAAAAGTTCCAGGCAGACAAAGAATTCCTTTCCCATTGACAAAAAAATTGAGGATATCATGGCTAGGTTCACAAAAGAGTTATGGGATTTTAAAAAACAGAAATTATCAAGGGATAAAAGGGATTAGGAGTTCAATAAGGTGTATCGGTGGCAAAGTACAGGGAGGAATCCACGCCATTATAATCAGTTTAATAAAAATAAGGCAGACACACAGCCAAAGAAAATTGTAAAAAAAGTGCAATTTGCTAAAACTGATTATGACGTGGCTACCTCAGACCATGACTCTAATGAGGATATGATAGATACAACAGAGAGGGAAGTACTTAGCCTGGGACTTGGGTTTGTGCCCACTGCTCATTTTGACCTGTTTGGCACCATCCCTGATGTTAATAAATTTGTAAGAAAATTGACTTTGAGACAACATTTTTCGGGGTCCATGGATGGTGCTGAACAGGCCGGGGGTATTGAATCACAAAAACAGGGTCTTGATAAGGATGTACTCACATTTAATGAACAATGTCTGGTCCTAGATCTAACTACTATGCTAGATGCTAATTCAGATATAGAGACACACGACACAGTACTAGCCTTCAGACCTAGTATGCAAAAAAGCATCTTCTATCCTATACATAGTAGGAGTAAGAGCATTGATGTTTTTCAACGCACTGTTGAATATAAATTAAAAAGTCTATCTGAGAGTTTAGTTACCAAAAAAACATTAAAACATCAATATGCACAAAATCTTACATTTGATCAAAAAAATGCTTTAAGCAAACTAAAATCAAATCATGAAATAGTAATCAAAGAGTCTGATAAGGGCGGGAATGTTGTGGTCATGGACCGTGAGTATTACATTTCAGAAGCTCTAAGACAATTAAATGACGTAGAGGTATATACCAAACTTACCTTTAATCCCACTCAAAAATGTAAAGCAAAACTTGAAGACATTTTAGAACTAGGGAAACAGGCAGGTGCCTTTAAGGATACATATTTTGACACTTTACTCCCACAAGCTCCTCTTACTCCTATTTTCTATTTTGTGCCCAAGTTGCACAAAGACAGTGAATCCCCCCCAGGTAGACCCATCATATCAGGGGTTGGGCTCCCTCCTTGAACCACTGTCAGAGTTGGTTGACTCCTATCTGCAGCCATTGGTAGTGGAACTGATTAGTTACATCAAAGACTCTACCCAGGTTTTAAATAGTGTAAATCAATTCAGGTGGCAGGAATCATACTGCTTCCTCACCATCGATGTTACATCGTTGTATACCTCCATTCCACACCACCTAGGCCTAGCTGCAGTGTCTTATTTTTTGAATAATTTTTCTAATTATGGTAAAGATGTTATTTACTTTTTGTTAACAGCAATAGAATTTTTACTTCAACATATTTTTTTTTATTTTTGAAAGGGATTGCTATCTCCAGAGATGTGGCACGGCTATGGGGGCAAAATTTGCCCCCTCCTATGCCAACCTTTTCATGGGCTGGTGGGAAGCCTGCCACGTCTATGGAGATGGCAATCCCTATAAACAACATTTTGTTTATTATGGCAGATATATTGATGACCTGTTGGTGGTGTGGAATGGAGATGAAACAACTGTAGAAATGTTTTGGAGATTATTAATTCTAATGACATGAATTTAAAATTTACAGCAGAATATAATAAAACTTCCATCAAATTTTTGGACTTGGAACTAGTGGTTGACCCAAGTACTAGTTTGATAAGCACTACAGTATATAGAAAACCCACCCTGGACATGTTAAAAAAGCCATTCCTAAAGGACAGTTTATGAGAACTAGGAGAATTTGTTCCAATACGGAAAACTATGAAAACCAATGTAAATTATTGGAAAAAAGATTACTTGATAGGGGATATCCGGATACTTTATTAAACAACACTAAGAAGGAAGTAGATAAAATACCTAGGGAGACTCTACTAAAATATAAAAACAAGCATGGAGATAAACACAACAATGGAACTGAGAATAAAGTAGTCTTTAGCCTTGAGTTTAATAAAATTTGTAATATTATAAAAAATTTTTTTACCCATTTTGGCTGTAGATTCAGGTTTAGAGAAAATATCAAGTGAGGGTTGCAAATTTGTGGCCAGAAAAGGACTAACAATTGGAAACAAGGTAACCCCATCTGATTTACCCATTTTAAGTAATAGAACTTGGCTCCCAAGTAGATTAGGTTTTTTTAAATGCAAAGCACAAAGATGCAAAACCTGTAATCATGTAAAAGAAGGCACAAAATTTACGTCAACCATTACAGGACGTGAATATGACATTAGATTTCAATTAAATTGTAAATCTACTTATGTCATTTACCTTTTGACCTTTAGGGGGTGCCAGATCCAATACGTTGGCAGAACAAAACGTTTTGTCAAAGATAAAGCACTGGAACATGTGAGAGACATTGAGGACCCGGATAGGGATACCCCTGTCTCAAGACACTTTAAAAGTATGCATCAGGGTGATTCTTCCTTGCTCTCTATACAGGCAATTGACTATGTATCCAAACATAAGCGTGGAGGAGATAGGGAGTATAAACTCAGTTATAAGGAAGCTAAATGGATCTTCCTATTAAACACCAGACATCCCAAAGGCATCAACAAAGAAAGTGATGTAAATGTATTTATTTAAGAAAAATTCATAATAATTTAAAAAAATCTTAGTAAGGCTTTTGTAATAATTACCTCATTAATACTTATCCACCAATATTTTGCTTCTTTAAATCTAATACACTCTAGGTTAGTCACGATAGGTTAGTCTTTACTAAATATTGTATTATAGAGGGCATTTATTTTCATTAACTCTCTGTCATTTTATCTGTGTACTTTTATTAGCAATAATGTATATGTTAAGGCAAGGGTTAACTTTTGTTTTGTTTTAATTGACTAAGGCCCCTTTAAATGGAGGCTAGACGTGCAGCTTTCAGCAGTGAACAAGCGTGTAGCAACACACGAAACATGTCTGCAGTCTGATAAGCTGTAGCCCTTACCTTCTGCTAATGGAGCTTTGGCTCTATATTTGATTTTATCTGTACCCAAATAAAGACTCTTTTTTTTATCACACTTGCCGGTTTCTCTTGCACCTTATCCATTGGATGTTTATTGATTTGGAGGTGGCTGTTCGTTTTGGAGTTTTTCTCCTGTTAGCCCGGATCTACATTGGATTTTTACTGTCTGCAGAGTGCGCCAGAAACAGAGGCGCATTGATCTGGGCTCCAGGAGTTATGACCGGATGGAGGACAAGTGCCTACGCTGAAGAAAACGCTACCTCACAGCACGGATCCCTGGATTTGGTAAGCGCCAACCTACTTCTTCTGTTTGCATCTAAATATAAAAATATCTTTCTATGAAATATTGTTTGTTGAGGTATAAATGTAGCTATTTCTTGGGCATTAACAGTTGAAAAATAAAAGATTAGCAAATGTGCTTGTTCATGGACAGTAATGAAATGGTATGAATAAAGCTGGGAAAAACCCGAATAACTGTGACATCAATGACTGTTAGTTAACACCAGTCCGATGCTCTTCACACCTTACTTGATGCCCATGTTTTTGACAGCTTTTTTTATAAATAAGGAGTTCCTATTCGGATCCGTGGCAGCGATGTCTGGCGAGCGTATTGACACCGGCGAATGCAACATAGTTGACGCTTTGATAAATAGGGCCCTATATCTGCACATTTTAGCTATGACCTGCTACATATGTGTTTATATAAACCTAGACATTTTCTGAAAGAGACAAATAAATAGTTAAACCTAATTCTATATCTGCACATTTTACCTATGACCTGCTACATATTTGTTTATATAAACCTAGACATTTGCTGAAAGAGACAAATAAATAGTTAAACCTAATTCTATATCTGCACATTTTACCTATGACCTGCTACATATTTGTTTATATAAACCTAGACATTTGCTGAAAGAGACAAGTAAATGGTTAAACCTCATTCTATATCTGCACATTTAGCTATAACCTGCTACATATCTGTTTATATAAACCTAGGCATTTTCTGAAAGAGACAAGTACATGGTTAAACCTCATTCTATGGGGCATAGTTATCAAGCTCCGTAAAGACTGCTGCTCCATAACCTGTCCGCCTGCTCTGAGGCGGCGGACAGAAATCAACCCGATCGAATATGATTGGGTTGATTGACAACCTCTAAGTGGGTCTGCTATATTGATTCTCTGTTAAAGTAAGATTGTCTAAGGCTAACCAAGTTAATTTTTTAATTGCTTTGCAAGGGTTGCAATTTTTAAAAAGAAAAACATTTTATTTCTTCCATTCCATTTTTTTGTTGTTGTTTTTTTTGTTTTTGTTTCCTGTGTGGGTAATTAGGGGTGGGGTTATTTTCACCTGTGTGGGCCTTGCAAACCTATAAATTTAGCACAGTAATTCTGTGAGCTTGCTCTAAGTGGATCTGCTGTATTGATTCTCTGTTAAAGTAAGATTGTCTAAGGCTAACCAAGTTAATTTTTTAATTGCTTTGCAAGGGTTGCATTTTTAAAAAAGGAAAACATTTTATTTCTTCCATTCCATTTTTTTGTTGTTGTTTCCTGTGTGGGTAATTAGGGGTGGGGTTATATTCACCTGTGTGGGCCTTGCAAGCCTATACATTTAGCACAGTAACTCTGTGAGCTTGCTCTAAGTGGGTCTGCTGTATTGATTCTCTGTTAAAGTAAGATTGTCTAAGGCTAACCAAGTTAATTTTTTTTTATTTTTTTTTATTGAGGTTTAGTCCATATTTACACATATGTTGTAAGACAAGTAAATTTACATACATGTCAACTCGTATGTCACAGTATGGTATAAACATATAGATCTGTGGGTTTATATAAATGCACAAATAATGAAGCAATTAAACAGTAAACATTAAAGTTTCTCAACAGTGTTGTAGATAATCGCCTATACAAGGAACAGCTAGAAGTAGCCTGTATGCAATTACTTTATGAGCCTCAATGTTATATATTGGCAGAAATGGGTGTGTTCATGCTCCTCAAGTCGGAGAGGCTACTCATGAGCCTCAGCAAGATAGTATGTTGCTATGTAGAGGAGAAGAACAAGAGAAGCTTTAAGGGAGACAGGGTGCTTTTAAGAATTGGAGATTCATCTGACAAGTATTATTGATCAGTCCTGCTGATTTAAATAGAGTAAATAGTGTCAGTGCTATGGTGTTATGAAAGGGTAAATACTAAGAAAATAGTTTGGGTTGTGGCATAAACAAGAGAAACCGCGCATATAGTTCTCCTCGTCTAGGAGATTTATTTTGTTAGGGGGGGGGGAGGTGTTAGTTTTTGGAAGCGGTGGCTCGTGAGAATTCTTATACATCTAGGGTAGAGAGGGCTTACTAGGGAGACTTTACAGTTGGCAATTAGTTGGCCTATGTCACTAAATATAGACATCATTAGGCTTTGGAGGAAGTCAAAGTTAGTATTGTCATGGAGCAGGATTGAAGATAGGTTTAAATAACGCTAAGGACATTAGTTCCGAATATTAGTCTTATGGAGCATATTATGAAGGGTTAATCTTGGCGAGGAAACTAAGAGGTTGCATAAATCATTCTAAGACCTTAAGGTGGAGTTCAATAGTGGGGAGGTATAATAACCTACATACTTTATCCTCAGCAGTTTAAAACAGAAATGCAATTACTTCAACGCTATAGCTATAAGGATATAGAATAGGGGTGCAAGACAGCTTCTGTGGCAGTAATATATCTTGATAACCCTGTCGATCGGGCATGGGCCCTATACCCATCAACAGGTTATTATGCCAGGAAGTGGAAGTCTACCACAATAAATGTAGCTATTCAGCAAAACATTGCAAAGGTAAATTAAACATTAATAGCTAAGTTAACCTTGGTCTTAACGCTCACAAACAAAATAAAATATATATGGGGTATCAGGGCTGATCCTACTATACTGTTGGTAGATCAATATATACGATTACATCACTCAGCGCACATAATGTCTTTTCTACAAGTCCATTCGAACTACTTCATCTACATTAGAAGCTAACCCTTAAAGTTCTTATATTGGATGTCTGTTTGTGACACAGTCCCCATGAAGGTGTGAAATAATGTCCAAGTAACAAGAGAGGTTCTAGACATCAACTGGATGTGAATTTAGACTCATGAATAGGCCAAATGTCCTGTTAAATAGCCATGCCCTTTAAACAGTATTGAGGTTGCCAGCTGAGGATGTGAGATACTGGAACACATTTAGCACAGTATTAAAAATAAAATAACTATTTACGGACCTATATGGATATTGTAGTTAAAAGGGGGTAGGGGCTTGCTATCTCCATGGCAGTCCCAACGTAGAGGAGATTTTAAGCTTAGTCTGCAACTATATTTAGTCCTATTACTATTACTAAGTTCCATTGGGGAGTACAGTATATATAAAAAAAAAAACTTTAACAGGCAGACATAATAAAGATATAGATAGAACAGGAACAGTTATAAACATATAATACCACAGTCTGCAAAGTAGTATGGCATACCATATTGGGTTATGTAACTATATCTGGGCAATCTTGGGGCTCAAAGGATATATTAACTGTAAGGCGCCCTCCAGGTATGATTATGCAGCAATTCAAAGGAGGCTCAAATCAATAAATCTATATAGGAGGACAGCTAGAGGAGCCGGAATGAGAATGTTCTTAGATTCAGATTGCTATCCATTACTAGTCCAGCGTAAAAGTCACAAATAAACAGAACTTTTCAGAGGGGCAATGCCCCTAAACCAGACTATCCGATTCCCCCTTTTTGGTGCAAGTTGGGAGCTTCATACCTGATTTTCAATGTTCTAGGGTATAGAAAGCTTACTTTGCCAAGCGAAGGTGCTGTACTGTTAATCCAAGGCATGAGGGAGAGTATAAGCAGCAGCTGGGCTCTTATCACCTTGCCGCTGTGTGACTGTGACAAGGATAACGGAGCAGGAACTTTCAACTCCAGAGCTCTAGGGATAACAGAGCAGTTCCCTGCACTGATTTCATGTAGCAAAGGGAGAGCCCTCCTACCATGGCTGCTAGCTACAAGCACCATGCACCCTGCAGCTGCAGGCAAGTTTAGAAGCATGGTCCAAATGATGTACAGATCTGGTGTTTCGTCAGTCTGCCCTGGCTGAGGGTGTATGTCAGAATAGCCGCCTTCTTCACCCCTCGTTAATGGGTATGCCTCACGGTTACCTTGATTTCTATCACAACAATTGGGCAATTCTCCACAGTCCCGGGGGTTAGCGTTTCAGTGCCGTTACTTTGGTCCAAGATAGTGTCAGCGTTAGTCAAGTTAGGAGCAACATGCGTAGGGCCATTACTTTCAGCATAGCTCTCAGATAATGCTGCCTCCAGTTTGGCAAAGTGTTCATGTAGGAGCTGCGCCACATCCTCCACCCATCTGTGCAGGGCCTCCATCTCGGCCATAGTTTTAAAAGATTCCAACAGCCGGAGATATCCGCTTGAGCGATTGTAAGGTATTTTGATTAGTGGAGATCAGAAAAACTCTTTGTAACATGAGAAAATTTTATCCTAAGGGTAGATAAATAAAGTTTGAGCCTCAATGGAGCCAGGAGCTCCACTCATGCACGTCTGACTCCCTTGGAAGTTGACTCCGCCCCAACCAAGTTAATTTTTTAATTGCTTTGCAAGGGTTGCATTTTTAAAAAAGAAAAACATTTTATTTCTTCCATTCCATTTTTTGTTGTTGTTGTTGTTTCCTGTGTGGGTAATTAGGGGTGGGGTTATTTTCACCTGTGTGGGCCTTGCAAGCCTATAAATTTAGCACAGTAACTCTGTGAGCTTGCTCTAAGTGGGTCTGCTGTATTGATTGTCTGTTAAAGTAAGATTGTCTAAGGCTAACCAAGTTAATTTTTTAATTGCTTTGCAAGGGTTGCATTTTTAAAAAAGAAAAACATTTTATTTCTTCCATTCCATTTTTTTTTTGTTGTTTTTGTTTTTTTTGTTTCCTGTTTAGGCAATTAGGGGTGGGGTTATTTTCACCTGTTTGGGCCTTGCAAGCCTATAAATTTAGTACAGTAACTCTGTGAGCTTGCTCTAAGTGGGTCTGCTGTATTGATTCTCTGTTAAAGTAAGATTGTCTAAGGCTAACCAAGTTAATTTTTTAATTGCTTTGCAAGGGTTGCATTTTTAAAAAAGAAAAACATTTTATTTCTTCCATTCCATTTTTTTTTTGTTTTTTTTTGTTTTTGTTTCCTGTGTGGGCAATTAGGGGTGAGGTTATTTTCACCTGTTTGGGCCTTGCAAGCCTATAAATTTAGCACAGTAACTCTATGATCTTGCTCTAAGTGGGTCTGCTGTATTGATTCTCTGTTAAAGTAAGATTGTCTGTTTAAGTATAATAGTTAGCTAACCAAGGTAGTTAGGCAAACAAGGATTTGGAGTAACCAAGGGGAAATATAATTATTTTATATTTTTAAGTTAAACCTTTTATTAAGAATGTGTGAGAATCTCATTCAGTGTACAGCTTGCCACATGTTTGCATCACTGGAGCAGCCGCTTCTGGGATTATATGTTTGTGGCAAGTGTGAGCATATTGTCTCTTTAGAAACTCATATTGGAGATCTGGAGGAACGAATTACAACACTGCATGAAATTCAGACACTTGAAAGGGAAATGGATAGGACTGAGCTGGTTGTTAATGGTTCTAGCAGTGGGAATGGGGATGATTCAGATGAGGAGACTCCAGGATGTAGCTGGGTCACAGTTAGAGGGCGAAGTAAAGGTAAGCGGAAGAGACAGGCCAGTTTTGAGCTGGTACACCCCAATAGATTTGCCAGATTAACGGCTAGATTTAGAGTTTTGTCGGTAACGACCCGAAAAGCTAACGCCGGCTTTTTTCTGGCCGCACCATAAAAATAACTCTGGTATTGAGAGTCCACATAAAGGCTGCGTTAGGCTCCAAAAAAGGAGCGTAGAGCATATTTAACGCAGCTTCAACTCTCGATACCAGAGTTGTTTACGCAAGCGGCCAGCCTCAAAAACGTGCTTGTGCACGATTCCCCCATAGAAAACAATGGGGCTGTTTGAGCTGAAAAAAAAACCTAACACCTGCAAAATAGCCGCGTTCAGCTCCTAACGCAGCCCCATTGTTTGCTATGGGGAAACACTTCCTACGTCTTCACCTAACACCCTAACATGTACCCCGAGTCTAAACACCCCTAGCCTTACACTTCCCTAATCTGCTGCCCCCGCTATCGCTGACCCCTGCATATTATTATTAACCCCTAATCTGCCGCTCCGTAAACTGCTGCTACTTACATTATCGATATGTACCCCTAATCTGCTGCCCCTAACACCGCCGACCCCTATATTATATTTATTAACCCCTAATCTGCCCCCCACAACGTCGCCTCCACCTGCCTACACTTATTAACCCCTAATCTGCCGAGCGGACCGCACCGCTATTATTATAAAGTTATTAACCCCTAATCCGCCTCACTAACCCTATAATAAATAGTATTAACCCCTAATCTGCCCTCCCTAACATCGCCGACACCTAACTTCAATTATTAACCCCTAATCTGCCGACTTGAGCTCACCGCTATTCTTATAAATGTATTAACCCCTAAAGCTAAGTCTAACCCTAACACTAACACCCCCCTAAGTTAAATATAATTTTAATCTAACTAAATTAATTAACACTTATTAAATAAATTATTCCTATTTAAAGCTAAATACTTACCTGTAAAATAAATCCTAATATAGCTACAATATAAATTAAAATTATATTATAGCTATTTTAGGATTAATATTTATTTTACAGGTAACTTTGTATTTTTTTTAACCAGGTACAATAGCTATTAAATAGTTAAGAACTATTTAATAGCTAAAATAGTTAAAATAATTACAAATTTACCTGTAAAATAAAACCTAACCTAAGTTACAATTAAACCTAACACTACACTATCAATAAATTAATTAAATAAAATACCTACAATTACCTACAATTAAACCTAACACTACACTATCAATAAATTAATTAAATACAATATCTACAAATAACTACAAAGAAATAAACTAACTAAAGTACAAAAAATAAAAAAGAACTAAGTTACAAAAAATAAAAAAATATTTACAAACATAAGAAAAATATTACAACAATTTTAAACTAATTACACCTACTCTAAGCCCCCTAATAAAATAACAAAGCCCCCCAAAATAAAAAAAAATGCCCTACCCTATTCTAGATTACTAAAGTTCAAAGCTCTTTTACCTTACCAGCCCTGAACAGGGCCCTTTGCGGGGCATGCCCTAAGAAGTTCAGCTCTTTTGCCTTTAAAAAAAAACATACAATACCCCCCCCAACATTACAACCCACCACCCACATACCCCTAATCCAACCCAAACCCCCCTTAAATAAACCTAACACTAAGCCCCTGAAGATCTCCCTACCTTGTCTTCACCTCACCGGGTTCAGCGATCAGTCCAGAAGAGGGTCCGAAGTCTTGATCCAAGCGGAGCAAGAAGAGGTCCTCCATCCGGTAGAAGTCTTCATCCAAGTGGGGCAGAAGAGGTCTTCCATCCGATTGAAGTCTTCATCCAAGCGGGATCTTCTATAGTCATCCATCCGGAGCGGAGCGGCAGCATCCTGAAGACCTCCGACGCGGAACATCCATCCTGGCCGAAGACTGAACGACGAATGACGGTTCCTTTAAATGACGTCATCCAAGATGGCGTCCCTCGAATTCCGATTGGCTGATAGGATTTTATCAGCCAATCGGAATTAAGGTAGGAATATTCTGATTGGCTGATGAAATGAGCCAATCAGAATCAAGTTCAATCCGATTGGCTGATCCAATCAGCCAATCAGATTGAGCTCGCATTCTATTGGCTGTTCCGATCAGCCAATAGAAAGCGAGCTCAATCTGATTGGCTGATTGGATCAGCCAATCGGATTGATCTTGATTCTGATTGGCTGATTCCATCAGCCAATCAGAATATTCCTACCTTAATTCCGATTGGCTGATAGAATCCTATCAGCCAATCGGAATTCGAGGGACGCCATCTTGGATGACGTCCCTTAAAGGAACCGTCATTCTTCAGTTGGACGTCGCCGGATGAAGATGGGTCCGCGGTGGAGGTCTTCAGGATGGAGCCGGTCCTCATCGGATGAAGATAGAAGATGCCGCTTAGAAGATGATGGTTGCCGGTCCGGATCTACTCTTCTTCCCGGATAGGATGAAGACTTTGGACCCTCTTCTGGACTTCTTCAGTGGATGTCTAGCCCCCGCTTGGGTTGGATGAAGATATCGGAGCCAGGACGGATCGGTGTGATACCCGGTGAGGTGAAGACAAGGTAGGATGATCTTCAGGGGCTTAGTGTTAGGTTTATTTAAGGGGGGTTTGGGTTAGATTAGGGGTATGTGGGTGGTGGGTTGTAATGTTGGGGGGGTTTATTGTATGTTTTTTTTTTACAGGCAAAAGAGCTGAACTTCTTGGGGCATGCCCCGCAAAGGGCCCTGTTCAGGGCTGGTAAGGTAAAAGAGCTTTGAACTTTAGTAATTTAGAATAGGGTAGGGCATTTTTTTATTTTGGGGGGCTTTGTTATTTTATTAGGGGGCTTAGAGTAGGTGTAATTAGTTTAAAATTGTTGTAAGATTTTTCTTATGTTTGTAAATATTTTTTTATTTTTTGTAACTTAGTTCTTTTTTATTTTTTGTACTTTAGTTAGTTTATTTTATTGTAGTTATTTGTAGGTATTGTATTTAATTAATTTATTGATAGTGTAGTGTTAGGTTTAATTGTAGGTAATTGTAGGTATTTTATTTAATTAATTTATTGATAGTGTAGTGTTAGGTTTAATTGTAACTTAGGTTAGGATTTATTTTACAGGTAAATTTGTAATTATTTTAACTATTTTAGCTATTAAATAGTTCTTAACTATTTAATAGCTATTGTACCTGGTTAAAATAAATACAAAGTTACCTGTAAAATAAATATTAATCCTAAAATAGCTATAATATAATTATAATTTATAGTGTAGCTATATTAGGATTTATTTTACAGGTAAGTATTTAGCTTTAAATAGGAATAATTTATTTAATAAGAGTTAATTAATTTCGTTAGATTAAAATTATATTTAATTTAGGGGGTGTTAGTGTTAGGGTTAGACTTAGCTTTAGGGGTTAATACATTTATTAGAATAGCGGTGAGCTCAAGTCGGCATATTAGGGGTTAATGTTTGAAGTTAGGTGTCGGCGATGTTAGGGAGGGCAGATTAGGGGTTAATACTATTTATTATAGGGTTAGTGATGCGGATTATGGGTTAATAACTTTATAATAATAGCGGTGCGGTCCGCTCGGCAGATTAGGGGTTAATAAGTGTAGGCAGGTGGAGGCGACGTTGAGGGGGGCAGATTAGGGGTTAATAAATATAATATAGGGGTCGGCGGTGTTAGGGGCAGCAGATTAGGGGTACATAAGGATAACGTAGGTGGCGGCGCTTTGCGGTCGGCAGATTAGGGGTTAATTATTGTAGGTAGCTGGCTGCGACGTTGTGGGGGGCAGGTTAGGGGTTAATAAATATAATATAGGGGTCGGCGGTGTTAGGGGCAGCAGATTAGGGGTACATAAGTATAACGTAGGTGGCGGTCGGCAGATTAGGGGTTAAAAAAATTTAATTGAGTGGCGGCGATGTGGGGGGGACCTCGGTTTAGGGGTATATAGGTAGTTTATGGGTGTTAGTGTACTTTAGAGTACAGTAGTTAAGAGCTTTATGAACCGGCGTTAGCCCAGAAAGCTCTTAAATACTGACTTTTTTCTGCGGCTGGAGTTTTGTCGTTAGAATTCTAACGCTCACTTCAGACACGACTCTAAATACCGGAGTTAGAAAAATCCCATTGAAAAGATAGGATACACAATTTACGTAAGGGGTTCTGCGGTATGGAAAAGTCGAAATACCGGAGGTAGCCTAAAACCAGCGTTAGGAGCCTCTAACGCTGGTTTTCACGGCTACCGCCAAACTCTAAATCTAGGCCTAAGTGAAGATGTTGGGGATATCAGTTTGGGGGTGGCAGTGTCAGAGAGGGCTGGTTTGCCTAGTATAGTGAACAGTCCTTTAGTTGTGGAAGAGCAGCATACTATGGTGGGCAGTCCTTCAAACATGGTAGAGGGGCATACTATAGTTAACAGTCCTTCAGTCATGGAAGAGGGGCATACAAGTCAGGGCCTGAGGCAGATGTTGGTGGTAGGAGACTCTATTATTAGGAAGGTTGATAGGTAATTTGTCAGCCAGACCCTTTAAATAGAACAGTTTGCTGTCTTCCAGGGGCTCGTGTTAGGCATATTGTGGAGCGTATTGATAGATTGTTAGAGGGATGTGGGTCTGATCCTGCAGTCATGGTGCATATTGGTACTAATGAAGGAATCGGCGGGAGATGGAGAGTCCTAAAAAAATGACTTCAGGGAGTTAGATAGCAAGCTTAAAGCAAGGACCTCCAAAGTAATATTTTATGAGATATTACCAGTGCTGTGTGCTAACTCAGTAAGGCAGAAGGAGCTAAGGTCTGTTAATTCATGGTTAAAAACATGGTGTAAAAATGAGGGGTTTGACTTTTTAGAGCACTGGGATGATTTTTCATTAGGGTACAATTTGTACAGTAAGGATGGATTGCACCTGAATGACATGGGTGCTGGTGTGTTGGGGGAAAGGATGGTAGCACGTTTAGAGAACCTTTTAAACTAAGCAAAGGGGGGAGGGTCAGTTAGAACACAATAGAACAGAGAGATCAGTCTGTGAATATGTCACTCCCTTAATATCTCAATGAAGCGATGACTTAAGAAATGTCACATTAGAAAGTATAGAGGAAAGCATACCAAGTAGCAGCAGAAAGCACATGAAAATTAAATGTATGACAACAAATGCAAGAAGCATGACAGGTAAAATGGGGGAGCTGACGCTCTTAGTTGCAGAAGAGGACTATGATGTTATTAGTATAACTGAAACTTGGTGGGATGATTCACATGACTGGGCAGTTAACTTAGAGGGGTATACTTTATTTAGAAGGGACAGGAATAATAAAAGGGGTGGAGGAATCTGCATGTATATTAAACCTAACCTTAAACCTACAATAAGGGAAGATATTTATGATACAAGTGACAATGTAGAGACCCTGTGGGTTGAAATAAAGAGTGGGGGGAAAATCCTAAAATAATATTACTAGGAACATGCTACAAGCCCCCTAACATTAGTGACCTGGAGGAAACTCAACTACTAATGCAAATAGGTAAGGCTGCTAATAACAGTGCTGTAATTATGGGAGATTTTAACTACCCTGATATAAACTGGGCCAATGAAACTAGTAATTCAGCTACGGGGGATAGATTTTTAAATGTTCTCAGGGATAACTTCTTGTCACAATTAATAGAGGAGCCAACTAGGAGTAAAGCTATATTGGATTTAGTGCTAGCAAACAATACAGATATAATATCAAACATAGAAGTCATAGAACATTTGGGTAACCGTGATCATAACATGGTCACATTTGAAATCTCTTTTCATATACAGTGTCTTAAAGGTTTAACTAAGACTTTTAACTTCAAAAAAGCAAAATTCAATGATTTAAGGAAATCATTAAATAATATAAGTTGGGACAATGTATTCTCTAATAAAAATACAGAGGATAAATTGATAATATTTAAAACTTTGTTAAATAAATATACATATCAACAAATACCATATGGTTATAAAAATAAAAAATCAAAGCCATTGTGGATAAATAAAAATGTGTTAAGAGAAATTAGGAAAAAACGTAGGGCATTTAAATAATTCAAAGAAAATAGTACAGACTCAACATACAATATGTATAAGGAATGTAACAATGCATGCAAAAAAGCAATCAAATTACCCAAAATTGAAAATGAAAAATTAATTGCAAAGGATTCTAAGTCTAACCCTAAAAGGTTCTTTAAGTACATAAATAGCAAAAAATCTAAGAAGGATAATATAGGTACATTAAAATGTGTGGAGGGTAGCATGATAAATAATGACAGGGAAAAGGCTGAGGTACTAAACCAGTTTTTTTCTTCAGTATACACAAGAGAGGAACCATTGGGTGATACTTTGGAACAAAATAGAACATGCCAGTCCATACCATTAACTGGGTTATGTTTAGAGGATATCAGGAAAAAACTGGATAATATTAAGGTAAATAAAACTCCAGGCCCAGATGGAATACACCCAAGGGTGTTAAGGGATCTTAGCACTGTTATAGACAAACCTCTACTCTTAATTTTTCAAGACTCATTATCCTCAGGCATGGTACCCCAGGATTGCGTAAAGTTTATGTGGTGCCACTCTTCAAAAAGGGAAGCAGGGATAATCCAGGAAGCTATAGACCAGTTAGTCTGACATCAATAGGGTGGAAGATATTTTAAGGGATTATAAGGGATTATATTAATGAGCATATTCGTGTAAACAAGATTATGAGTTCTAATCAGCATGGTTTTAGGAGAAATAGATCATGTCAAACTAATCTAATTACATTCTACAAGGAAGTAAGTAAAAATATAGATAAAGGGGAATCAGTTGATGTGATATACTTAGATTTTGCAAAGGCATTTGATACAGTGCCACATGAGAGATTAATGCACAAAATTAAGGGACTGGGAATAGCTGAAAATGTTAGCTCATGGATAAATAACTGGCTAAAAGATAGGGAGCAACGAGTAGTAGTAAATGGATCATACTCAGATTGGACAAAGGTAATCAGTGGAGTCCCTCAGGGATCAGTACTGGGCCCTGTTTTTTTAATATTTTTATAAATGACTTGGAGCAAGGATTAAATAGCGACATCTCTATTTTTGCAGATGATACTAAGTTAAGTAAGGTCATTAGGTCAGAGCAGGATGAACTTTCATTACAAAGGGATCTGCAAAAATTAGAAGTCTGGGCAAGTAAATGGAAAATTAGATTTAATACGAAAAAATGCAAGGTTCTACCTTTTGGAAGTAAAAATAAGCAGGCAACGTATTTTTTAAATGGGACAAGACTTAGCCAAACAGAGGAGGAAAGGGATTTGGGAGTAGTAATAGATAACAAGCTAAAGATGGGTGCACAATGCAGGGCAGCGGCTTCAAAGGCTAATAAGATACTAGCATGTATTAAAAGAGGCATTGCTTCAAGGGAGGAAAGCATAATTCTGTCACTATATAAAGCCCTGGTAAGACCTCACCTTGAGTATGGAGTGCAGTTCTGGGGACCGATCGCAAAAAAAGATTGTAGAACTAGAAAAAGTTCAGAGAAGGGCCACAAAGCTAATAAGGTGATAGGAGATATTAACCTTTGAGGAGAGGCTAGCCAAACTGGGTCTGTTTTCTTTAGAAAAAAGGTGCTTGAAAAAAGGTGACATGATTACTTTATATAAATATATTCAAGGCCCATATTCAGAGATGGCAGAAGCTCTGTTTATTCCAAAAAAATTGTTTCTGACAAGAGGTCACAATTTAAGGTTGGAGGAAAGGAAATTTAATCTCCTGCAACAGAAACGTTTTTTCACTGTAAGAGCAATAAAATTGTGGAACTCATTACCAAAGGAGGTAGTGAATGCCAATACCCTAGATACATTTAAAAATAGTCTGGATACATTTCTGTATATTAACAAAATTCATGGATATGATTACTAGTATTAAATGGGTCACTTTTTAGTGGGGTTATTTAAGCTTAACTGGAGCTTTTTGTAAGTATTTTAGATTTGTATAGGTTGAACTCGATGGACTTCAGTCTTTTTTTAACCTTATTTACTATGTTACCCCCTGCTAGTGGCCGATTGGCATACTTTTCTATAATGTGAGCATAGAATATTATTGAGCAATATTGTTGCAAAATAATAAAGTAACGACTGGCATATATAATATTATATATATGATTGGCGATATTTCAATATTTTACGTGTACCATTGAAATCGCAATAATAATGAAGATCTTCCAAACCTTTCGTCTACGTATATGTAAAATTGAGTGAGAAACTGATTAAAGTCCTAATGATACAATCCCTATGGTTCAAGTTTAGAATGATGTCGTCATATTAGCTACATGCCTGTCTACTTTCCAAATCTACGTTCTCTTGTTATACTTTGCAACATTATTATTGTGTGATGATTAAAAAGTTAATAATAAATGTGTGTTTTGTTGTTGTGTGATGTGTGTTATATACATATATGTATGTATTGTGATTATCTCCCACAAATCTCCCACATATGTTCATTTATATAAAGCAGTATAGCATTGTTGTTCCTTCCAAAAAAGCGACAAATAGAATATTTTCTAATGATATATTTGAATTAGACGAAATTCCTAATGGTATAATATGTTTAAATCCTGATTTTAAAGAGACACTAAAACCATAATTTTTCTTTAATTATACAGACATAGAATACAATTTTAAATAACATTCCAATGTACTTCTATGTTCTGAATAGCTTTATTATTTATATATCCTTTGTTGAATAAAAAGCAATGCACATGGGTGAGCAAATCACATTTAGGGGCCTATTTATCAAAGGTCTTGCGGACCTGATCCGACAGTGCGGATCAGGTCCGCAAGACCTCGCTGAATGCGGAGAGCAATACGCTCTCCGCATTTAACATTGCACCAGCAGCTCACAAGAGCTGCTGGTGCAAGGCGGCCCCCTGCTGACTCGCGGCCAATCGGCCATCAGCAGGGAGGTGTCAATCAACCCGATCGTACTCGATCAGGTTGATTTCCGGCGATTCCTGTCCGCCTCATCAGAGCAGGCGGACAGGGTTATGGAGCAGCGGTCTTTAGACCACTGCTTCATAACTGCTGTTTCTGGGGAGTCTGAAGACTCGCCAGAAACACGGGCCCACAAGCTCTGTTCGGAGCTTGATAAATGGGCCCCAAGGCATCTATGTGCAGCAACCAATCATCATCTACTGAGCCTATCTAGATATGCTGTTCAGCAAAGGATATGAAGAGAATAAATCAAATGATATAATAGAAGTAAATTCAAAAACTGTTTAAAATGTCATACTCTTTCTAAATCATGAAATATAAAAATGGGGTTTTATGTCCCTTTAAATGTGTTAAGTCTTTAAAATGATTTCCTTTTTGTCATGATACAATTGATTGTGATTTATACTTGATGTAACGTAATTTCCTTAATGATTTTGACCTTCTACTGATGATCACACATATAAAACACATAACTACAGCGCTAAATAGTATATTTTGTGATCAATTTGTCATTGCAGGATGTATATCTATGTGAGTCAATGTAAAATTGCTTTGTGTGCATTTTTTTTTCTAAAACCCAAGATCTCATATCTTTGATCCGTTATAATTTTTTTAGAAATGTTTTATTAAAAATGAATTTATTGTACAGTGTTTGTAGGTGTCTAAGTGTACTTTGTATAATAATTTTGAAGTGATTAGTGAAGGGTTTTGGTTGGGATATATCAATAACTACTGGTCTTGGATAGCGTTATGGATTTGTGCGTAAATGGGGATTTTTGTGGCGCTACGGCTGTGTTATTGAAATTGATGTGTTATGGGCCATAACGCTACAATTTGAGTCATAACGCACAACTTGTAATCTAGCTGTATGTAATTACAAACTGTTTGTGTAGTGTTGCAATAAATTAACATACAGACCCAGTATGAAAGCTTTCTAAATAGATTGACGTCTTATCTGCAGAAATTGTTGTTAAATAGCCGAAATCCACCCACCACTTGCCTCATTTGGAGGACCCAACAAGTCTTACCACTGTTGTATTTTGTTGTATCTTATCTAATCCACCCTTTTGAGGCCACACGGGGGGATGATGCATAGCAGGGTTAGGTTTGTGAAAACTGTAGTATGCATTTCAGTCTGTTTCATTAGAAAAGTCCCATGATGACCCAGTTAGTCTTTCAAATGTGTTTGTGGCATGAGTACACTATAACTTCCAACATTTCTCAGAAGCTTTACAGAATGGGGATTTTACAGAACTTGTGGGTGGTTTTGTGGCAGAGCCATGGCAGGAGGGGCGGGCCATAGATGGGGTTGAGGCATGATGTGTGCACTGCTGGATATGTCATGGACAGGGCTTAGCATTTCCTGGGGTGGAGCTAAGGCAGCCACTGAAAACCAAGACACTAAGAAGCTGTAGTCAGGAAGGGGGCAATACCTCCAATATGTGACAATGCCACATGAATAGGGACATTTGGGAGGTCTGTAACACTCTCTGTGCCTTGCCTGGGGACTATTTAACAGAGGTATTGCAATTCATTTCAAACACCTTTTCACCAGCTTTTCATGTGCTTTTAAATTCCTGCCTCACTGGCAATAATTCAATTGAATCACTCTCTAAGCAACATGTTGTGATCAGGTTTAAATTCGTGAGATTAAACATTGCTACAAAATTACTTTTATTGCACTATCTTTATAATATATGCTTGCATTTCTGAAGTAAGCATTTTATAAGTGAGACATTAAGAATTAGGCAAAATAATTATACAAGAAGTATACTGACTGCTCACCACACTGCTGCTTATTAAGCCAAATGACCTGCCTATTGCTGAAGGAATAATCACTTAATCAGTTTAACCCTACTCTCTCTGTTTTGCTTTCAGGTATTTCAGTTGAGTCCCTGCTGGAATGTAATTGTAGGCTAAAAAATAAGTCCTGTATTAACTGTGATGCTATTTTAATATCTTCTTATTTGCTTTGTGATGTTCAAGCCTTGTTAATGCTTGCAATAATTTCTTAAATGTATAAATTGACTAACAGCATATCTTCAGCCTCCTCTAAATTATATTGTTTATTTGTTTTAACTTATGTCACCCTGGCCTGAATCCAACTTCCCCAATTGGCCCTCTTGATTGCCTGTGATGCTGTCATTAACTAATTTAGTGGACCCAGCTGACTGCTCTGCCATATAAATGTAACACTTGTATGGGGAAGCATGGCAAGGCAGTTATAATTATTATCATATGCTTGCATTTCTGAAGTTAGCATTTTATAAGTGAGATATTAAGAATAAGGCAAAATAATTATGCATGAATTAAACAAGAAGTGAACAAACGGCAAGGCAAATTCTGTTTAATAATGTTTTGTATGTGTTTCACTTTTTTAAAAATGCTCTTTGAGGTTCTTTTTGCTATCTCTTGTCTCTATAACAAACAATTTTATTAATGCACTCCTTCCCCCTTAGCACATTTATTGATCCATCTCTTTTACCCTCACCTCACTTTTTCTCTGATGAACCTCACACATTCTTAAATTCTCCTCCCTGCACCTCATCCCAAAGACACTCTCAATTCTGCAAATCTATATCTAATCTTATGTCACTCTCCCTCTTGCTCATACTAGCTGCTGGTGATATCTCCTCTAATCCTGGTCCCTCACAACTTCCTAACCTTGACCGCCCATGTATGTCTTTCCATAGACCTAGAAATCAGAACTCTGGAAACCTTACTCAAATTCCCTTTGTATCTAAAGCCAACACGCCCTTCACTCTGGGACTCTCGCACTGTCTGCAACAAGCTCACTTCTATCCTCAACCTCTTTATCACTCATTGCCTCAACCTTCTGGCTCTCCACAGAAACCTTGCTCGCTCTTTTTTAGACACAGCCTCAACTGCTGCATTATCACATGGGGGTCTCCAATTCAGCCACACCCTTAGGTCTGGTAACAGACAAGGAGGTGTTGTAGGTATTTTTCTTTCCTTTTGTTGCACTTTTCAACAAATACAACCCATTATATTTGAAACATTTTGAATACATTTTCTTCCTTTAAAACCCACATGATAAACTTATTATCTCCCCTCTATACATGTTGCAATCATATATCGCCCCGTGGTTCCTCAAGTCAATTTCTTGGTCATTTTGCTTCCTGGCTACCTTATTTCCTCTCCTCAGACACCCCTGCCCTTATTCTTAGGGATTTTAACCTCCCTGTTGACAATCCTACTGTCCCTGCTGCAAAAAAAAATGTATCCAGCTCACTTCCTCTTATGGTCTGTCACAATGGACTCTTCCTCTCACAAGGATGAACACTACCTTGATCTGATTTTCATCTATTTATGCACTCTCTCAAACTTCACAAATTCCCCTTTTCCTTTTTTGACCATCATCTCCTCACCTGCAATATCAGAGCAATGCCTACAACTCTCCCTCCTTCTAATGCTCACACCAAACTCCACAGAAGTATTAAGTCACTAGATCAGCAACATCTCTCAAACCTCTACTCTCTTCCATCTGCTCTTTTTCCTGCCCTGACCAATCTATCTGTCACTACAACTCCACTTTTACATCGGTCCTTGACAACTTAGTCTCTCCTACCATAGCTTGGAAGTCACACACTCACCCCCAGCCCTTGCATACTACTCTGACAGATGTTCCTGCACTGCTTAGTGACATTGTAGAGAATTTCAGTGTTCAGCTGACTTTCTTCATGGCAAGTTCATCTTGAACTTCCATTCTGTCCTTAACCTCTTGAAGGAGAATTACTTCTCTACTCTTATCTCCACTCTTTCTTTAAACCCAAAAGTCTGTTCTCCAATTTCAATGCCCTTCTCTGCCAACCCCCACCTCCAACTACAACAGTCCAAATGACAAACAGCACTGTACCTGGTGCCAGTGATATAGGGGCAACTGCAAACACCCCTCAAATCACAAAAAAAAGTCCACAGTACCCAGTCTTAAGAATAATCTTTGTCTTTTATTCCAGCATCATGGCAAAAAACAGCAAACCAGCAACGTTTCGGGTTATTCACCCTTAATCATGCTAATACCTCCTACTACACCTTCTCTCTCAGCTCAAGACTTTGCCAGCCACTTTAAGGGGACATAAAACCAATTTTTTTCTTTCATGATTCATATAGAACATACATTTTTAAACAACTTTCCAATTTACTTCTGCTATCATTTTTTCTTTGTTTTCTTGTTATGCTGTGTTGAAAAGCAGGAAGATAAGTTCATGAGTGTGGATGTGTCTGCAGTACTATATTGCAGCTGTTTTGCAACAATGTTCTACAAAAGCAAGATAACTAGATGGAAACACTTTCTTGTCATGTAGTCCTCTAGACATGTGCACATGCATCTAGATATCTCTTCAACAAAGTATAACATGAGAACAGCACAAATTTCATGATAGAAGTAAATTGGAAACATTTTTAAAATTGTATTCATAATAATGAAAGAAATGTTTTGGTTTTCATGTCCCTTTAAAAACAAAATTTATCCCATCAGAAATTAATAGACACAGGAAATAGTTAACAGCGCTAGTGAAACTTACAAGCTCACTAATCTAGATCACCTAACAGGATCAAGGAAGAAGAGATACAATTTTGGGTTGAATAGGAGCGCCGACATTCTAAAGTATGAAGCCAGGCAATGTAAAATAGGCAAAATGAACAAGCAGTGGTATAATTAGACACTTTAAATATGCAGAATAAAAATAAAGTAGAATTAAAACGGCTGATTGCATAAAAATATACATAAAAACTATAAATGTATTACATTAACCAAAATAAAACAATTAGACAATAAAACTGAGGAGCACATCCCACTAGGGATAGAGAAAAAAAATGTGATATATGAAAATATGCTGGAAAAAAAACTAATTTAACTGTTTCAGAGCGAGTCTTCTTAAGACCGCTGCTCCTTACCTCATATACCTCCTCTGAGGCTGCGGTCTGCAATCCGCCTGATCATGTACAATTGGGTTGATTGACACCCCCTGCTAGTGACCGATTGGCCGCATGTCTGCAGGGAGCGGCATTGCACAAGTAGTTCACCAGTTTGTTCAATGTTAAATGCTGACAATGTATGCTGTCGGCATTCAGCGATGTCTGGCAGAGATGATCCACTACAGCAGATCATGTCCGCCAGACATTGATAAATCGGCACCTTAGACTAGTCTGTGAGAGAGTTCTAATGGAAGGTGATTCTCTAATGTGGAGGTGTGGAAATGTTGTCCCAAAAAAGAATATCCGTAGTCACAATAAGTCTTAAAAAATAAAAATAATATGTACACATGAAAAAATTAGATTACAATAAAATCCTAGTGTTAGCAAGATAGGTCTGCTTGAGGTTACCTAGAAAAACAAAGAAAGGACAAATGTGCAAAATCATCTAGATATAATAACCCAGATGAAGATATGCTCACCAAAAATCTGTATCAAAAAGCTGCATCTGAAAGATAGGGAAGATCTCGAGCCACAAAGTCTGGTACAGTCAACGTATTTCGGCCCAATAGAGGGCCTTTTTCAATTATACATTTATAAATAAATGTATGATTTGTATGTATATTTTTATGCAATCATCTGTTTTAATTCTACTTCTATCTACTTCTACTCTCTATCAGAAACTAAGACATCTCTCAGCATACTACCAGTCGCCAACCCCCTCAACAGCTTGCAATCATCCAAAACCCAAAAAAACACAAACCCAATTTTTGAACTTTTGCCCCTGTTCCTGTCCTTATATTGTCCTCTCACCTCACTACCTGTCCCCTTGATCCCATCCCCTCACAACTACTTCCTTCCCTATCTTCTGCCCTTACTTCTATCCTCACACACTTTTTAACATCTCCCTCACCAATAGTCTATTTTCTTCATCTCTTATACATGCACTAGCCACACCTATCCTCAAAAAACCTTCTCTCGATCCAACCTTCCCATCCAATTACCTCCCTATTTCCCTACTCCCCCTTGCCTCAAAACTTCTGGAAAGGCTAGTATAAGCATGGTTGTCACATTTCCTCACATTAAACTCCCTCCTTGATCCCTTGCAATCTGGATTTCCCCCAACACTCCACAGAGACAGCAATTGTTAAGGTTGCAATAAACCTACTTACAGCAAAATCGAAAGATCAATTTTCTCTTTTAATCCTTCTTGCTTTGTGTGCCTTTGATACTGTTGACCACCCTCTCTTGCTCCAAACCCTCAAATCCTTCGGTATTTGCGACACAACCCTTCTTTTCCTACCTGTTTAACTGTACTTTTAGAGTAGCCTTCTCTGGTGCATCATCTGCCCCTTTACCACTTTCTATTGGCGTACCAAAAAGCTCTGTCCTTGGTCCCCTTCTCTTCTCAATCTATATGTCATCATTAGGTCCCTTAATAAAGTCCCATTTTTTCAATATCATTTGTATTCTGAATACACCCAAATCTACCTCTCTGCACCAGAACTACCCCTTCCTTGCTAACTCGTGTCGCTAACTTTCTTTTTAATCTTGGATGTCATCTCACTACCTTAAGCTAAATTTCTCCAAAACTGAGCTCCTTTTTCCCCCTTCTTCCAAAATCTCTACCCCCATCTTTCTATAACGGTTTATGATAACATCATAACCATCCCTGCATGCCCTATGTCTTGGGGACACAGATCTTTCTGTCACTCCTCCGATCCAGTCTTTGGCCAATTCCTGCTGTTTCCACCTTAAAACATCTCCAACATTTGTAATCCACTCTCTCCTCATTTCCCACCTTGACTATGGCAATTTCATTCTCTTTGGGCTCCCTAGCTGCTGTCTAACTTCTTTACAATCCATAATGAACACCTCTGCCATGGCTGATTTTACTTACATCTCACTCTTCATCTGCTGCACCTCTCTGCCAATTCCTTCACTGGCTTCCTCTAACCTCCAGAATAAAACACAAAATCCTTACTCTGACATTCAATGCCCTCAATAACAGTGCTCCCCCTATTTTTCAGACCTCCTCTCCAGATACTCTCTTTCCTACCCCCTTCGCTCTGCTTATGACATCCTTCTCTCCTCCTCTCTTGTCACATCCTCACACTCGCCCCTACAGGACTTCCCCAGAATGGCTCTTATTTTGTGGAACTCTCTGCCTCGCTCCACAAGACTCTATCCCTAGTTTTGAAATTTGCAAGCACTCCTTAAAGACTCTACTGTTAAGGGATTGCTAACCTTTTCTTACATTCAGTTCCTTTTCTCCTTTTGTCATCCCCTTTAACCATCATACACATTAAAGCTTATGATAATAATAAATAATAATTACAGATGTATGTTTATGAGCTTCTACAAGCATAGTGAGCTTCCGTTCATCTTTTTTCTCTGTATATTTAGAATACAAAATCTTAAAATTCCGTAATTTATTAGATATCCACATTTTAAAGCTTCTGTATATATATATATATATATATATATATATATATATATATATATATATATATATATATATATATATATATATATATAGTATTTTATCTCCCCCCATAATTTTAATGAATTTTGGTTTAACCATGAAAATAGCTTTACCAATGCAGCAACCAGAAATCTATCTCCTACTGATGAGTTCCAAAAAGAACGAAACAGGCTTGTCTAGTGAGTGATTTCTGGTTTGCTGTCATAATCCTGTTAAAAGGATCACTGTGTCAAAACAGTATTTTTAAAGCAAAAAAAATTAGAATTTGCATATCTAATTTGCATATCTTACCCACAATTCTCTTGTGCATTGGAAACATTGTATATTAAGAATTTCTGGGGAAAAGCAAGCGGGGATACTTGCCTAGATGGACTAATTTCCTATGCAAATATTTACATTGATTTAATTTTGATACATGGAGGATTTTAATTTCAGTTTTTTATCTCCCCCCATAATTTTAATGAATTTTATATATATATTTACTAATTTTAGGTGCATAGAATTGTGAACAATTTGGTAATGTTACTTTTACAGCTATAAATAGTTGGATTTTCAATTAAACACTAGTGCAGCAGTAAATTGTATATTGCCATCCTCTTCAAGCAGACTAGTTTAATTATATACTTTCAAAGAGGAACTGTACATTTGTAGATTTACTTTTCAGTGGTGTTTTTAATGGTAAATAAGGCTTCTTTTTAGCAATTAGTATTACATATAGATGACTAAATTCAGTTAAAATTTATTTAAACAAAATCTGCAATGTAGTCTTCTGTGTTAAAGAAGCATTAAACTATAAACATCTATTAAAATGAAGTTAATAAGGCTCCCTATGCAACTCTACAAGCTGCCTCTAAAAGTTGTCTCTTCATAATAAATGTGGTACTTGTTTAGAATCCTGACTGCCAGGCATTGCTTTTTTATTATTATTATTATTATTCTCTTTTTTTTAGAAAGCAGTGCAGCCAATCAAATATGGTACAATCCCCCACAAACCTTATAGCAGAAAATGCTCCTTTTACTCAGCTAGTTAGTGTATTGATCCTCAGAGGCAGCTCACTAGAAGAATGTTTCATATCACTGTTCCTTTAGAACTGTTACAATTATTGCACAATATTTTGTTGATGATTTTTTTCCTAGATAGAAATATAGAAAAAAAGATAAATATTTCATTGAAAAGAGTTTGTATTTTGTGTTGTTTTAAAGGGAACAATCTAGTTTCAGCAGCCAGTGGGACATAGTTCAATGTAGAAATATTGCATCATATGTTTGGCTTACAGTATGCTCTTTTTGTTGTAATTTACTGACTGAAGCTAAGTTTAGCATTGTTAAAATCCGACTGCATCATCATAGTATATAATTTGAGTATATAATTTGTTATGATAAATGCTGTGCAAGTACCAATACCTGGGCATTTATCATAACTATACTTCAATATATATTATTATGCAATGCTTTGGGCTGACCTAGGGTTCATTCCTACCATTTTTTCCATCCATTAATATTTTTTTCCTACATTTATAAACTACTACACAAGACATTGGCCCATATTTATCAAGCTCCGTATGGAGCTTGAAGGGCCGTGTTTCTGGCGAGTCTTCAGACTCGCCAGAAACACAAGTTATGAAGCAGCGGTCTAAAGACCGCTTCTCCATAACCCTGTCCGTCTGCTCTGAGCAGGCGGACAGGAATCACCGGAAATCAACCCAATTGAATACGATCGGGTTGATTGACACCTCCCTGCTGGCGGTCGATTGGCCGCGAGTCAGCAGGGGGCGGCGTTGCACCAGCAGCTCTTGTGAGCTGCTGGTGCAATGTTAAATGCGGAGAGCGTATTGCTCTCCGCATATAGCGAGGTCTTGGGGATCTGATCCACACTGTCAGATCAGGCCCGCAAGACCTTTGATAAATAGGGGCCATTGAAGTGACTTGTACATTAAACCTACACCATTGATTAATTTCACGTCTGTTCTTCCTTCAACACCAGATAATGGTTAATAATGGCGTATTGATAAGAATATAGGGTGCCCAGGGATTACCACGATAAAATGTAAAATGAGAAAATTAAAGTTGTGCTAGAGCATGCAAGCATCCCTTTTTTTCAGGACAAGCTTAAAATGAGTTCAGAGCAAAAAATATGTCATAGGAGAAGTATGAAGTGTCTATAAAATGACAGTTAAGAGCAGATTGTATAAAACAATGCATGTATGACTACAAGGGGGCAGTTAAAGGAGCATTAAATGCAGACAAGCTGCATAACCCACAAATGAATAATACAAAGACAATGCAATAGCACCTAGTCTGAATTTCAGATGAGGTTTTTTTCTGACATTTTTCAAAGTTAGCTCCATTTACTTCCCTGTATCATGTGACAGCCATCAGCCAATCAGAAAATGCATATATTTATAAACTGTAAATTCTTGCACATGCTCAGAAAACATAATTTATGCTTGCCTGATAAATGAATTTCTTTTATGGTGATGTGAGTTCAGAATCCATTACTCCTGGGAATTACTCTTCAAAGATTTCCAAACCCAAAAAACTCTATGAACCCCCTCAAACCTCATCAGTACCTCAGTCTAATGTATAGCTGAGAACAAAAAGAAGGAAAAAGTAATGAGTCGACAAAATAGGAGCAGGGATAAAAGATGTGTGCAAAAAAGGAAAAAATATAAAAGAAAAAACAGGGTGGGGTCTCATGGACTCTCACCACCATGAAAGAAATTAATTATCAGGTAAGCATAAATTATGTTTTCTTTCATACAGGTGGTGAGAGTCCTTGTTTTATTACTCCTGGGAACTAATACCCAAGCTGTGGAGTCCATGAACATTAACAGAAAAGTATGGGATCTAAAAAAACATCCACAACCCTAATAGAAACTATAGAAAAGGCAATAAAAAAATAATGAACAGCCAAAATATCAACTTGAGACAACTGCCTGAAGAGAGAAGCAAAAATATTAAAATGGTAGAAAAAAAAATGCCAAGACCAAATAGCTGACTAGCAAAAATTGCTCCACTGATAAAACATTTTAAAAACACATGAAGTGGCAACTGGTCTGAAAATTAAACATGAGCAGAAAGCCATCTAGGTGGAGGCTAACCAGGTACCATAAAAACTATATGAATCAAAAACGTCAACCAAGAAGCCAAAGAAACAGCAAAAGAAACAAAACAAGCTAAAGGTTTGCCTGAAGCCCTAAGTAGTGTCAACATAACACTACAGAGCTCTAACAGAATCCAAAACATAAAGATACCACTCTGAATAATAAAAAAGGAATACAAATGTCCCAACTTATATAGACAGAAAACATAACCTTATCCTAAAGAAAAAAAGATAAGGAGGAACACAATACAGAGTAGAAAACTGTTCTAACAGATAAAAAAGCTAAATGAAACACAACTTCCAAAAAGAAGTTTAATATTCACCTGATGAATAGGCCCAAAAGAAATAACCTGCAAAATCCATAAGACCAAATAAATGTTCCAAGCAGGAAACATTGAATAATAACAGGCTTAATACTAGGCCATACTAGGACTAAACCATAAATGTCAGAAAGATAACAATCTTCTTATGGAGCATAACTTAAAAAAAGCAAAAAACAGCCTTCAAAAGAACTGGCGGATAAACCCTTATCCAAACCATCCTGTAAAAATAGCATGAAATCTGGGAATTCAAAAAGAATGCCAAGAAAAAACTTGATTCAACACAAATAAATAAAGGACTTCCAGACCTTTAAATAATAATTCTCCTAGTCACAGACTTACAACCCTGTAAAAGAAACTCAATACCTGAACAAATAGTTCAAAGGATCTCCATGCCATCAAGCCAAGGAATAGAAAAAAGAACCCTAAAATAGAAGGTGAATGCAAAAGAAGCAGCCAAAGAAAAAAACTAGAAAACAGAACCAAATCTGCATACCAAATACCGAAGGAACAAGCTGGAGCAAAATAGAATCACAAAAGCTCTTTCTGACAAAACTTGACAAGCATCCTGGAATAAAATAACAGAGGTGGAAGAAATAAACTAGCCAGAATGACCACTGAACTACCAGAGCATCCACAAACACAGTTCAAAGATCCCTGGATCTTACACAGCACCTGGGAAAAGTGAGATTAAACCAGGAAGCCATCAAAACTAAATCTGGGTGACCCCAAAGATTTATTACCTGATAGAACATAACCAGATAAAGACACCCCTCTCCCAAACTGAAAAACAGAGAAAAAAAAATGTGTTCCAGTAATACGGTCCTGGAACATGAACAACAGAATTGAGACAGCAATAAGCTTCTGCCCAGGAAATAAATAGAAATATTACCCTAGGAAACTGAAAGTTCCCCCCTGATGATTGACATAAGATACAGATGTAACATAGCTGTCACGGTGCCAGGAATCAGACTGAGACAAGTGCAAAATTAATCACACCTTTATTAATAAAAAAATATATATAAAAAGTCCACAAGTCAAATAACAAGCCAGGAGTCGAAACCAGAGCTGGTAGTCAGACGAGCCGAGTCAGGAGCCAAAGCGAATAGTCAGACGAGCCGGAATCAGGAACAAGGAAAACAGCAGAGTCAGGAACAAGCCAGGGATCAGGAAGGACGTCAGACAGCCAGGTAATACACAGGAACTCTCACAAACAGGTCTGAGACAACGCAAAGGCAAAGCATACTGAACAGAGGCCCTTTAAATAATAAGTGATGACATCACAATTCTGAGACTGCATCCTGTCTCACACAGATGATGCACACCAGTCTGGCCATAAAAGGAAGTGCAGGAAATGAGCAGCATCCCCCACAATGCACCATAGTCAGCAAGAGAGGTGAGTAAAATGGCTGCCAGCAGCACATGGCAAATAAAACAGGGAAAAAACCCTGAAAGTACCCTCCCCTCAATGACCCCTTCCCTGCGGGAGAACAAGAGGCTTATTGGGGAAACGGACATGGAAGGCATGAAGGAGGGCGGGAGCATGAACATCAGAGGAGGGAACCCAAGAACGCTCCTCCGGACCGTAGCCCCTCCAGTGAACCAAATACTGTACAAGGCCCCTGGACATACGAGAGTCAATAATGTTGCTGACCTCATACTCCTCATGGTTGTCAACAAAGATAGGATGGGGACGAGGCAACACAGTGGTAAACTGATTGCAAACCAAT
Source organism: Bombina bombina (assembly GCF_027579735.1). Taxonomy (NCBI): domain Eukaryota; kingdom Metazoa; phylum Chordata; class Amphibia; order Anura; family Bombinatoridae; genus Bombina; species Bombina bombina. The sequence continues at coordinate 299,980,103 of NC_069503.1, read as the reverse complement.
GGTTTCAAGAGGGAGATATGAAAAACATTGGAGATGTGCATTGCAGGAGGAAGGTCAAGAGCGTAGGCCACAGGATTGACCCGTCGGAGTATTCGAAAAGGACCAACATAATGGGGAGCCAGTTTATTGGAAGGCACACGAAGGTTCAAGTTGCGGGAGGACAGTCAAACTCTCTCACCAACCTGGTAGGAAGGCGCGGGCAGATGCCTACGATCAGCCTGGATCTTTTGGCGCTGCATAGAACGATGAAGGCAATCCTGAATCTGCACCCACATGGAACAGAGTTGCCGGAGATGCTCCTACAAAGCCGGAATAACCTGAGACATGAATGAATCGGGCAACAAGGATGGTTGAAACCCATAATTCACCATGAACGGGGATAACTTGGAGGAAGCATTAATAGCACTATTACAAGCAAACTCTGCCCAAGGTAACAGTTCAGACCAATTATTGTGGTGATCTGAGACATAGCAATGGAGGAACTGTTCCAGAGCTTGATTAGACCATTCCGCAGCCCCATTGGATTGAGGGTGATATGCCAAGGAGAAGGAAAGCTGGATCCCCATTTGAGCACAAAAGGAACGCCAAAATTTGGAGACAAACTGGCTACCCCGGTCCGACACTATCTCCTTGGGTAACCCATGTAAATGGAAGACCTCCCAGGCAAAAATTGAAGCAAGCTCCTGAGCGGTAGGCAACTTCATCAAGGGAATGCAATGTGACATTTTAGAAAAACGGTCAACCACCATAAGTATAACAGTATTGCCATTGGAAACAGGGAGCTCAACAATGAAGTCCATGGAAAGATGTGTCCAAGGACGCTCACCATTAGCAATAGGTTGAAGAAGACCCACAGGAAGACATCGAGGAGTCTTATTCTGTGCACAAACTGAGCAGGAGGCAACATACACAGCAAAATCAGAACGAAGACCGGGCCACCAGAATTGTCGAGTGACAGACCAAATCATTTGGTTCTTGCCTGGGTGACCTGCGGCTTTAGGATAGTGATAATTGTGCAAAAGTTTAGTTTGAAGATTCTCAGGAACAAAACCTTACCACTAGGTTTCTCAGGAGGTGCATTGGTTTGTGCAGCCAGGATCTCCACCCCCAAGGGAGAAGTCAAATTAGTACGTATGGTAGCTAAAATATGGTCAGGAGGTATAACAGGAGTAGGTACAGACTCCTCCTTGGACAGAAGCAAAAATTGTCGAGAGAGGGCATCAGCCCTAACATTCTTACTACCAGGCAGGTAGGAGACCACATAATTAAACCGAGCCAAAAATAGCACCCATCTGGCCTGTCGGGGCAACAAACATTTTGCTTCAGATAGATAAATAGATAAATTCTTCTTGTGGTCAGTAAGAATGAGCACTAGCACGCTAGTACCCTCGAGAAGATGCCTCCATTCCTTGAGTGCCAAAATTATGGCCAGTAATTCCCTGTCACCAAATTTCAGATTTTCACTCCACTGGAGACAATTTCTTAGAGAAGAAACCACATGGATGCAAGGAACTGTCAGGCGTAGGACGTTGACACAAGAGGGCACCTACTCCAGTCTCAGACGCATCGACCTCAAGAACGAAAGGCAGGACAGGGTTAGGATGAGACAGAACTGGAGTGGCAGCAAAGGCAGTCTTAAGACTATCAAAGGCCTTAATGGCAGTAGGTGACCAGTGGAGTGGATCATTCTCTTTACAGGTCATGTCTGTGATAGGTTTGACCAAGGAAGAAAAGTTTTTAATAAACTTTCTATAGTAATTGGCGAACCCCAAAAAATGTTGAATAGACCAAAGACCAACTGGGCAAGGCCACTGCAGAACTGCAGATAGCTTGTCAGGATCCATGGAGAACCCTGCAATGGATATAACATAACCTAAGAAGGTTACTTGAGTCTGATGGAACTCACATTTCTCGAGTTTACAAAACAGGCCGCTCTCACGTAGTCTCTGAAGAACCCGTGTAACATCAGAACGATGAGCCTCAAGTGTGGGTGAGTGTATTAGGATGTCGTCTAAGTACACCACAACACACTGTTGCAACATATCTCGTAGGACATCATTAATAATTGAGCAGAATTAATAATTGAATAAATGAGCAGAATAGGGTAAGCATTCTTAATGGTAAGATGATTAAGACCCCTATAATCGATGCATGGTCTTAACTTGCCACCCTTTTTCTTCACAAAGAAAAAGCCAGCCCTTGCAGGAGAGCAGGATTTGTGGATGATCCCCCACGACAGAGCATCGGCAACATACTCCTCCATAGCACAATTCTCTGCAACAGAGAGAGGGTAAACCCGGCCCGAGAAGGAATGACTCCGGGTTGCAGGTCTATGGCACAATTGTAAGACCAGTGAGGAGGCAACATACCAGCACGCACCTTGTCAAAAACATCTAGGAACTCTCGGTACTTCTCTGGCAATTGAGATACCGAAGAAGTGCACAAGACTTTAACTGGTTTCCAAAGACAGGTGGAAATACATTGCAGGGACCATGACAAAATTTCGGACCTGCACCAGACGAGACTGGGATTGTGCTTTTGGAGCCAGGGATAACCCATAACAACTGGAAAATGTGGAGAGTTTATCACCTGGAACTGGAGGGTTTCAAAATGGAGAGCCCCAACAGCCATGGACAACGGAGCAGTTTCGTGAGTAACGAGTGCGGGCTGAAGGGGCCTGCCATCAATGGCCTCAATAGCAAGCGGAACGGACTGAGGCAAAACAGGAATGGAGTGCTTTGATGCAAAAGCACTGTCAATGAAATAGCCCGCAGCAACGGAGTCAACAAGAGCCTGGGGGACTAATGAGGAGTCCAGCCAGGAAAGGACAACCCTGACCAAAGTTTTCTCCTTTAGTGGTTCCAGGGACGAGGATAAACCACCCAAGGTCTGCCCCCAACAGGACCTTAGGTGTGAGCGTTTCCCGACCGTGTAGGGCAAGACTTCAAAAGGTGGCCCTGTAACCCACAATAGAGGCAGAGCTCCTCCCTCCTCCTAAAGGCCCTCTCCGCCATGGAGAGATGCGTGAATCCCAACTGCATTGGCTCAGCAGTACCTGGTGACTCTGGACCATTAGGCATGGGAGGAGAGGGAGGCATGGGTGGGAACGAACACGTAGGAGACAACGGAACAGGAGGCTTCCGCAAGTGCTCCTTGAAAGAGGGCCTCTCTCTGAGTCTGATGTCAAATAGGATCAAAAAAGACACCAATGCATTGAGATCCTCTGGTAAATCTCTGGCAGCAATTTCGTCTTTAATCGCATCAGAGAGCCCATGAAAGAAGGCGGCAACAAGGGCTTCATTGTTCCAACCAACCTCTGCGGCAAGCATATGGAACTCAATAGCATACTGAGCAACAGATCTTGTACCTTGCTGAATGGACATGAGTCATTTAGCAGCAGAGGAGGAGCAAGCCAGAACACTAAAATATCTGGGCATCACACTTACATCGAACCTAAGAAAACTAACTGACTTAAACTATGAGTGCATAAGAGACGAAATACTTCGAGACCTGGCCAATTGGAAGAATAAAGCAATCTTGTGGCTTGGCCGAGTGGGGGTGGTCAAAATGAATGTGTTGCCAAGGGTTCTTTATGTCCTACAGGCGGTTCCCCTGTCCTCAGCCTCACATTACATTTATCAAATACAGTCAGCCATAGAGCGCTACATTTGGAATGGGCGTAAGCCTAGAATTAGGAAAAAAACATTTATCTGCCTAGAGAGAGGGGGGGAATAGGGGTTCCCGATATGAGGACATACCAAAAGGCAATATCCCTACAGAGATTGGTGGAGTGGTGTCAAAATTCTCCCCATAGGGCATGGATTCAAATTGATAATAAGATCTTGAAGAGGGGAAATTTGCTGCCCTGGCTTGGATTTCTCCTCATCGCAGGCCAGCTACGATTAAACACTACCCTTTATATGAGGAGGTCTTTGCTGATTGGGATAAAACAATCCAGAAAAATTCATATATCTCTACCTTTGACTCTCCAGTCACCCCGATACGGGAGAACCCCAACCTGGGTTTTGTTTCAGGACCATATGCCCCAGATAGAGCCTATCGACTATCAGATAGCGCAATGTTCAATATATTGCATCAAAATAAGCTGAAAGGTTAGACCAAACTGGCCGACTGAGACAATGACATCTTTTCTTCTTCAGAATGGCACAAATGGCGCACTATTTCAATACCCACAAAAAGAAGTCTGACCTGACGAGATGCAGAACGCCCTTTGAGGCCCTATGCACGATGTCTCAAAGCCCATCTCACCTGATCTCTCAGTTGTATAAGCTTATAGTGTTGGGGGGGGGGTTATTCCCTCCCAACTTACACACAGGCCTGGCAGGATGAATTGGGTCAGAACATAGACCATAAGGAATGGCTTAAAATATTTGAAAGGGCAAGAAGGACGTCGGTATCAGTTAGAGTTCAAGAAATGCATTATAAATTTTTGAGTAGGTGGTACTTGACCCCCCAGAGACTGAAAAGAATATATCCGCATACAAGTGGGGGATGCTGGAGGGGATGTGGAGAAGAGGGCACCCTTTTGTAAATTTGGTGGTTCTGTCCTCATATTAGATCTTATTTGGATGAAATATTGGGTGAAATGAGTAGGATCCTGGGGGTCATCATTGCTCCCAATCTGATTTACCATCAACTACCCAGGATTATTGGGGAGGATAGGTATCTGCTCCTCCTTTTGATGCTGAATGGTTCAAAGAGTTTGATCCCCCTTCATTGGAAAAAACAAAACACCCCTAGCCTTTTGAAGTGGAAGGCCAAGATCAATGAATTATTGAGACTAGAGAGATTTCATTACCTGAAAACCGGTAAATTAGGTACACACGAAATGATGGTACTAACGTCAGAGGGACAGGGACTTTAAGATTCCTGTAGTTCCAGGCCCTATTCCAGATATTTTGCCTGTTTTCTCCCTTCCCCCTCCCCCCACTTCTTCCTCTTTATAATTTTTTTTTTCTTTTTTTTTTCCTTCTTACCCCTTCTTATTACTTCTTTCACTATTTTCTTTGTTTCCCCTCTTTACAATTGCAGATATGTCTAACTCGGGCTCTCATACATTCTCAGCTGTGTGATTTATGTAAGCTGTAGATCCATATAACTATACTGTATTAAATGCCCGATGGTCTTACTCTTTTTCTTAAAATTCTATGATATGATTAAAAATTAGCGTTAAAATTGTTGGTAACATACACAGCGGACATTAGTTGGCTGTTATCGACTAAGGGTTTGTGACTCATTCTTTAATTTAAATTTGAATAGACTCCTTAGCCTATTTATGAAGAATTCTAGTCATATGTAATAGAACGTTTATGATAACATGTGTCAATGTATAATTTCATCTCAATGCAAATGTTCTGTAGCATGTGTTTTGTCTGTATGTTTATGTTTCAATAAAGCGCATTTGAAAACAAAAAAAAAAACAAAAAAACCTGAATCTATAAAACCCCCAGAATAGCAATCTTTTTTCTATGATTTTCCAACCATGCTGTTGAAGAAACAACAACAGTCTGCAGGAGAGAAATACTGCTGAACGAAACGATAGAACTTGAACTAAGATATAATTCAGTCCAGCAAACACTGTAATACTCTGATGATGTCTGCAGCCTCAGAGCAGGTGGACAAGTTATGGAAAACTGCTGTTTCCGGCAGAAGGCTTGCACGGAAACAGGGGCATCAAGCCCCTGGTCCTATCTACCTGAGCCTTCAGAGTTCCTTTGAAAATAGAATCGACCAACACCTTTTCTGGGGTCTGAAACCCTGATCTGAAACCTATTTGATATCCTTGAGACTATAATAAGAATTCAAGTAACCTGAACAGACTAAAACCTTGCTTCATGAAAAAGGGGTAACCAACCCCCTATGAAAGCCTCACAATCAATGGCTGCACCTACATGCAAACTTGGATGGGAAATAAGATCTTAAAGGGACATTAAACACTAAATAAATTCTTGATAGAATGCTGCATTTAAACAAAGATTAGTCTGAGAATAACATATAGATGTCTTTTTTAAAGTTTTATTAGCTGTTTAAATATTGACAAAATAAGTGGAAAGTTTTAGTGCCTATAAAACAATGGGAACTGTCATGTTGTAACTTAGGTTACCTTCTCTGCTGTGGCCAATTAGGGTCAGTTATAAATAGGTCACTAGAGTGTGCAGCCAATGACTGTGTGGAATATAACAGTGTTCTGCACTTCCATTTCTAACAACAACTGAAAAAGCTCACAATTTCAGAATGGAATTACACGAAAAGCGGACAAGATAAATAATGAAAGTATATTGCAAAGTTGTTTTTATTTATACAATTTATAATTTTTTATTACCATCTCAAAGTGTTTAATGTCCCTTTAAACTGCAAAGGCCTATTCCAATTCATCTAATGAGAACTGATCCTGTCAGCATTCCCAGAGCAAATAAATTGGTCTGGTATTTAGCTTTGCAGTCTTGCAAGAATAGGATATAGTGCTCAAAACCAGTAAAAGGCACTGAAACATTTAGCAAATATAATTCTATTATTTCCAGATGGAACCAGAAGAACTCTGATACTTGGCGGAAAAAAGATTTCTGTGCCCTGTTCTGATGAAAGGGACAAAACACAAATCAGAGTTTAAAAAAACTATACCCTTGAACTACTAGTCCTGAGGAAGAATAGCTCCTTAACCCCAGACACTGTAGAAATAACGGAAACCTAAACCAGAACCAAATTAACTCTCTCTGTAAATAAAGTGATAAAAGTTTGGAATTAGAAATAATGTCAGCAGACAAGATTCTAAATTATAATGCGCTTCTAGAAAGAACATCTAAAGACATACTGTGACATTAATGAGATACAAAAGTTGTGTAAGTTCATTAGGTCAGTGCACAAGGAAATTGCTTTACAAGGGGGTCTACAAAAATTAGAAGAATGGGCAGGTAAGTGGAAAATGCAAGGTTCTACATTTTGGAAGTAAAAATAAGCAGGTAACCTATTATTTAAATAGGAGGAAAGGAGATTAAATCTCCAGCAACATAAAAAACAATCACTGTAAGAACAATCAAATTGTAGAACTCATTACATAAGCAGGTATTGAATGCCAATACTTCAGATACACTTAAAAATGGTTTAGATACATTTCTGGCTAGAAACAGAATTCAGAGATATGATTACTTGTTTTTAATGGTTCACCCTTTTAATGGGATTAATCTAAGCTCAACTGGAGCTTTTATTGTAAGTATATTAAGATTTGTATAGGTTGAACTCGATGGACTTCTGTCTTTTTTCAATCACATCTACTATGTAACAAAAGAAAGTTTTTGTACATATAAACATAAGAGGATTAAAAAATCTCACTGGCAGAATCAAAAGAAAACTGCCCAGAAAGTCAAAGATCAAGCAACAGCCACATCAGCAATAAATCTCACTTGATAGAAAATATAACTTACTTGTAAATAAGCCCTCCCAAGGAAGGAAATAAAATTCATAACTAAAGGGACTGTAAAGGAAGAACTATTTTCTAAAAGATTGCTAGAACATATAACTAAAGTAAAAATGGCCCCATTTTGGGACTAGCTTCCAAAAGCTCAATAGAAGTCTTGAGAAAAAGTAAAAACAAAACATGACTTTAGTCCAATTTCTGGATATAATCTCAGAAACAGCAACAGGGACAAAAACATGCCAAGGGATTAAATAGTATATAACTTTTAACTGGTATATCCCCATCTACTTTAGGATCGTGTAACCTCTAAAGTAAGTAAGAAAGCAAAAATTCCCTTAAAAATAGAATCAATATGCTAACATAAAATGAAAACATTTGCTGCTTCATAAATGGAGCCCTAAGACTCAACAACAACAAAAAACATCCCTGAGGACACAGCAGCCTCAAAAGATGGCCACCATCATTTCAGCGCTGCTGGTTGAATGAAGTTCAGGAAAAAGAGTTGAATATTCTTCCTGTAAGGAACAAACAAAAAGATCAATAACACCCCTAGACAGTAGTAGTAATTGTCAGAATGCATTAACACATTAACACATTTATTGCATAATATTTCTGAAGGAAATACCTTAGCATATAGCAATATAAACATTTAATATTGGTAGTAAAATGTTCAAATGACCCAGCTTCAAAGGCAGATTTAGGGACAGAATTACAAGTCTCCCTAACTGCAAAAAAACTAATAATAAAGTTAAAGGCAGAAAACAAGGTTAAATGATAATATCCACATTAAAAAAGTTCTTGAAGAAAGGGAGTCACTTACCCCTTATGAAAAAAAACCTTACAAATTGAAAAATCACTAATACAAGACAAGCAAAACTTGCATCCAGACAGCACACTTGTAAAGGGATGCTGGAGTCAAACATATGTCATATATGATAGAAAAGAGTGCTAAAAAGTATGCACACTTTCACACCAACATATGCAACGCCGGCAAGCATCAACCAACATGCAACAAAAAAATGTATGTGCATGAAAAAACTAGCGTGCATCAAAATATGCGCATGAAAACACTGAAGTGTCAAAACATTTACGCAAATAAAAATAAATATATTAACACTTTAAAAGGATAAATAACGACATATATATATATATATATATATATATATATATATATATATCTGTCCCAAAGACTATGTACATATTTAACAAAATATATAATGATAACCTAAAGGGCTTATCGAGTGCCAAGTAAATAAAAATATATTACTTACCCAAAATAACTGGAGGAAACCAGTAGGAAGCTAAGATCAGTGCTGAGACATAACAGCAGAGTAACTGGAATAACAAACCAACAGGCAGAGGCAAAGCACAAGTCCCCATGGCAAGGCTTGTGACTAAATCCCAGCTGGTGAAATATATGTCACTTACAATACTCCAAATATAACCTTCTGGCAAACACTGTACTCTGAGGAGAAACTGGCCTCAACTTGGTCTGAGAACCACTCTCACTGAAGAATCAAATGCACAGCAGAGACAAAGACAAGACTGAGGTTCTGGTGAGGTGAGAGGGGTTTTATAGAGTTCTTGGGATTTTCGGAATCTTTGCTTCCTCCTAGGGAAAGGGAAGAGTAATTCCGAGGAGTAATGGATCATGGACTCTCACCACCTGTATGAAAGAAAGTATTAATATTAAAAGAATTTAATAATGGAAGTGAATTGGAAAGGTTTTTTTTCATCTGAATCATGAATGTTTAATTTGGGCTTTGAATTTAAGAATATGATGTTAATTGGTTGTAGTTTTGCTAAAGAAGTAAAATATGATGAATAGAATGAGTTCCCAGTAGCCTACTGTTCACGGCAGATCTAAGGTAGATGTGAAAGAATATGGCTGCTAAATGTGTGTTATTCATCTTAGTGACATATATGATATAGATAAATATTATAAGTATATTTTTATTACATGGTTTATTATTTTTTAAAACATTTTTGGAAAAAAAACAAAACGGTAGTGTTGAAACAAAACCTGAACAGAAACTTTCTATTACAATATTATGAATGTAATATTTGTTATTAACTATAAATGTGATAAAGTAATTTCTTGATAAAACTAATATTGCAAAGATATTCATACCTCAAAAATAAAATACACAATACTGAAGTACAGTAGTCATCAAACATATCCAATGCATGACAAAAGATATTCATACCTCAAAAATAAAATAACACGCAATACTGAACTACAGTAGTCACCAAACATATCCAATAAATGACAAATGTATACTCACAACATTCCCAAGAGCTATTACCAGCTCTAATTTTGTGCAATGTCTGTTTTTCTGCCAGGTCACAGGATCTCCCAAGGTGATTCAGTATATTTTCTTAAAGAGGTGAAATACCTTTGTTAATATTTCAAGATCTCTAATCATCAAACAATAGACTAACATTTGGAAGCGTTTAGTAAAGCTCATTTGATGTCACCATGCCTGATATAACTGCCAGGGTTCAGTATATAAAGTGATAATAATTGTTTCATTAGAGCTCTCAGAAAAAAATGGTATTTTAACTATTAAAAAACAAAACAAAACAAAAAACAAAACATAAAATGATATTGGAACATGATCACTAGGGATAAGATCTTTGATCTCTTTTGAGAAAAAAATACATAATAACCTTGGGGAATCCTGTAGAATGCAAGATACACAGTGATCATACGGAAATTAGAACATATATATCTACACACACACACACATATATATATATCTACACACACACACACACACACACACACACATATATATATATCTACACACACACACACACACACATATATATATATATATACACACACACACACACACACGTATATTTATAGATAGATAGAGCAGAGGGTTAGCACACTCTCACAAACTTCAGGAACAAGTACCAGGGTGCAGCAATCAAAATATATAGAAAGTAGTAGGCAATTGCACTCTCTGGTTTTGAAGCACAGCAAATCAATTTAATGTGAAAGTTTTCGGGAGTTCACCCCTCCCTCAGACAAACAGGTGCATAAAACAAGTGCTTAAAAAGACATGAAACCCAAAAATGTTCTTGCATGATTTAGGGAGAACAAACTATTTTAAACAACTATCCAGTTTACTTTACTTCATTCTCTTGGTATCATTTTTTGAAGGAGCAGCAATGCACTACTGGTTTCTAACTGAAGACATGGGTGAGCAAATGGCAATTGGCAGCTAGAACCTAGGTTCTTTGATGCTACTGAGCTTACCTAGATAAAGCTTTCAGCAAGGATAACAAGAGAAGGAAGCAAATTAAATAAGAGAAGTAAATTGGAAAGTTGTTTAAAATGGTATGCTCTGTCTAAATCATGAATGTCATGATACGTCTCAGGAGTGTCCTCCAGTAATGTTGGTGTATTTATCAGCAGCAGTTGCCACCAACGTGTTACGTATTGTAATTATGAATATTAATAATTAATAGCAGTATAAAATTATCAGCTATATCTACAATTAATATAGTAGAATTTTGTTAAAACATTCCAGTAAGATGTTGAATCTCTGTATTGTACCCCAAAATATCACTTTTGAGATATCTATAAATTTGACAACAATATTATTATTAAAAATTAATATTTAATCTCAATATAAAATATTACTAAATTCTGATCAGCTAATCTTTATATATACCTTGATTATATGTATGTAGTAGCTGAATATCACATATGACCAGTTATATCTATCAATTTATCAATGCAATATTAAAATATAAAGCAGGCTATAGAGATATTTAGATTAATTACAATTCAATAGATATTGTCTATTATCCCATGTATGGACACAATATTTCTATAAATTAACCTTAACTCAAAATGAATCACTTAACAAATATCCCACATGCATTTTACAAGAACAATTTGTATTTAACTAGCAACACTTACTCCAATACCAAAATATGGACTACTAACTTAACAATACTTAGTTAACAATATACCCAAATATTTCAACACAAATCTTACCAAATCTCAATAAATCTAATAGAACTTCCAGAAAAATATAATTAAACTATTTGGCCCAAAATAGTCTTATAATACTTCAAATAATAAACCAGAGATTGTTATACAATTATCAATTCAACACAATAGCCAATATATGTGCAATTCTTAAGAGAGTTCACAGTAAATAAAAATTAATTTATCAATATGGAATACAAAACCTTTCCTCTCAACAGTAAACTGTTAGATATGATTATTTATAGACTACACAGGCCTATGGAACACCTACCTGTAACTACAACTTTCCCTTACAAATCACAGCCACAATTTAACTAGAGCTATAGAATACCTTTGATTTAAAACATTAAAAATATAAAACAACTGCTAATATGTTACCAGTAACCAATATGAGAGTTCAGCTTTTTCAGAGTTTTCCAAAGTCATGCGTGAAGATAATTTTTGCAAACAGGGTATCACAAACACAGAGAGTTATTCCAAACAGGCCCTAAACCAAAGTGTGTTTTTGTCTTCCCCGTCCCTTCTTTGCATAGTCTTTTTGTCTCTCACAAATTCCACCTTCATTTCTAAATCACCCAATGGAAATTTTCTGGGTACGAACTTTTAGTCTGAGCTTATCTCTCATTGGCCCTTGGAAATGCATATGGTAATTTTAAATCCCATGACAATTTAAAATACCCTTTGGTTACAATTCTTGTATTGAACACCGGGTGAACAATAGGCAATGGAATGTAATTTCATTAGCAAATACTACTACAGAAAAATATATTTTCTTAAATGTATATCCAATATATTTATTATTTCCTAGTATTAATAAACTATCTGTTCAGCATATGGCCCATCTCATATAACTGAGTGCGTATTTTTGAGACTAAACATGGGTACACTAAGGCCTAGATTTGGAGTTTGGCGGTAGATGGGCTGTTAACACTCCGCGGGTTTTTTTCTGGCCGCACCATAAATTTAACTCTGGTATCGAGAGTTCAAACAAATGCTGCGTTAGGCTCCAAAAAAGGAGCGTAGAGCATTTTTACCGCAAATGCAACTCTCGATACCAGAGTTGCTTACGGACGCGGCCAGCCTCAAAAACGTGCTCGTGCACGATTCCCCCATAGGAAACAATGGGGCTGTTTGAGCTGAAAAAAACCCTAACACCTGCAAAAAAGCAGCGTTCAGCTCCTAACGCAGCCCCATTGTTTCCTATGGGGAAACACTTCCTACGTCTGCACCTAACACTCTAACATGTACCCCGAGTCTAAACACCCCTAACCTTACACTTATTAACCCCTATTCTGCCGCCCCCGCTATCGCTGACCCCTACATATTTTTTTTAACCCCTAATCTGCCGCTCTGTAAACCGCCGCAACCTACGTTATCCCTATGTACCCCTAATCTGCTGCCCTAACATCGCCGACCCCTATATTATATTTATTAACCCCTAATCTGCCCCCCTCAACGTCGCCGACACCTGCCTACACTTATTAACCCCTAATCTGCCGAGCGGACCTGAGCGCTACTATAATAAAGTTATTAACCCCTAATCCGCCTCACTAACCCTATCATAAATAGTATTAACCCCTAATCTGCCCTCCCTAACATCGCCGACACCTACCTTCAATTATTAACCCCTAATCTGCCGAGCGGACCTCACCGCTATTCTAATAAATGTATTAACCCCTAAAGCTAAGTCTAACCCTAACACTAACACCCCCCTAACTTAAATATAATTTACATCTAACGAAATAAATTAACTCTTATTAAATAACTTATTCCTATTTAAAGCTAAATACTTACCTGTAAAATAAATGCTAATATAGCTACAATATAAATTATAATTATATTATAGCTATTTTAGGATTAATATTTATTTTACAGGCAACTTTGTAATTATTTTAACCAGGTACAATAGCTATTAAATAGTTAAGAACTATTTAATAGTTACCTAGTTAAAATAATAACAAATTTACCTGTAAAATAAATCCTAACCTAAGATATAATTAAACCTAACACTACCCTATCAATAAATTAATTAAATAAACTACCTACAATTACCTACAATTAACCTAACACTACACTATCAATAAATTAATTAAACACAATTCCTACAAATAAATACAATTAAATAAACTAGCTAAAGTACAAAAAATAAAAAAGAACTAAGTTACAAAAAATAAAAAAATATTTACAAACATAAGAAAAATATTACAACAATTTTAAACTAATTACACCTACTCTAAGCCCCCTAATAAAATAACAAAGCCCCCCAAAATAAAAAATTCCCTACCCTATTCTAAATTAAAAAAGTTACAAGCTCTTTTACCTTACCAGCCCTGAACAGGGCCCTTTGCGGGGCATGCCCCAAGAATTTCAGCTCTTTTGCCTGTAAAAAAAAACATACAATACCCCCCCCAACATTACAACCCACCACCCACATACCCCTAATCTAACCCAAACCCCCCTTAAAGAAACCTAACACTAAGCCCCTGAAGATCTTCCTACCTTGTCTTCACCATCCAGGTATCACCGATCCGTCCTGGCTCCAACATCTTCATCCAACCCAAGCGGGGGTTGGCGATCCATCATCCGGTGGCTGAAGAGGTCCAGAAGAGGCTCCAAAGTCTTCCTCCTATCCGGCAAGAAGAGGACATCCGGACCGGCAAACATCTTCTCCAAGCGGCATCTTCGATCTTCTTCCATCCGGTGCGGAGCGGGTCCATCTTGAAGCAGGCGACGCGGATCCATCCTCTTCTTCCGTTGTCTCCCGACGAATGACGGTTCCTTTAAGGGACGTCATCCAAGATGGCGTTCCTCGAATTCCGATTGGCTGATAGGATTCTATCAGCCAATCGGAATTAAGGTAGGAATTTTCTGATTGGCTGATGGAATCAGCCAATCAGAATCAAGTTCAATCCGATTGGCTGATCCAATCAGCCAATCAGATTGAGCTCGCATTCTATTGGCTGTTCCGATCAGCTAATAGAATGCGAGCTCAATCTGATTGGCTGATTGGATCAGCCAATCGGATTGAACTTGATTCTGATTGGCTGATTCCATCAGCCAATCAGAAAATTCCTACCTTAATTCCGATTGGCTGATAGAATCCTATCAGCCAATCGGAATTCGAGGGACGCCATCTTGGATGACGTCCCTTAAAGGAACCGTCATTCGTCGGGAGACAACGGAAGAAGAGGATGGATCCGCGTCGCCTGCTTCAAGATGGACCCGCTCCGCACCGGATGGAAGAAGATCGAAGATGCCGCTTGGAGAAGATGTTTGCCGGTCCGGATGTCCTCTTCTTGCCGGATAGGAGGAAGACTTTGGAGCCTCTTCTGGACCTCTTCAGCCACCGGATGATGGATCACCAACCCCCGCTTGGGTTGGATGAAGATGTTGGAGCCAGGACGGATCGGTGAACCTGGTATGGTGAAGACAAGGTAGGATGATCTTCAGGGGCTTAGTGTTAGGTTTCTTTAAGGGGGGTTTGGGTTAGATTAGGGGTATGTGGGTGGTGGGTTGTAATGTTGGGGGGGGGGTATTGTATGTTTTTTTTTACAGGCAAAAGAGCTGAAATTCTTGGGGCATGCCCCGCAAAGGGCCCTGTTCAGGGCTGGTAAGGTAAAAGAGCTTTTAACTTTTTTAATTTAGAATAGGGTAGGGAATTTTTTATTTTGGGGGGCTTTGTTATTTTATTAGGGGGCTTAGAGTAGGTGTAATTAGTTTAAAATTGTTGTAATATTTTTCTTATGTTTGTAAATATTTTTTTATTTTTTGTAACTTAGTTCTTTTTTATTTTTTGTACTTTAGCTAGTTTATTTAATTGTATTTATTTGTAGGAATTGTGTTTAATTAATTTATTGATAGTGTAGTGTTAGGTTAATTGTAGGTAATTGTAGGTAGTTTATTTAATTAATTTATTGATAGGGTAGTGTTAGGTTTAATTATATCTTAGGTTAGGATTTATTTTACAGGTAAATTTGTTATTATTTTAACTAGGTAACTATTAAATAGTTCTTAACTATTTAATAGCTATTGTACCTGGTTAAAATAATTACAAAGTTGCCTTTAAAATAAATATTAATCCTAAAATAGCTATAATATAATTATAATTTATATTGTAGCTATATTAGGATTTATTTTACAGGTAAGTATTTAGCTTTAAATAGGAATCATTTATTTAATAAGAGTTAATTTATTTCGTTAGATGTAAATTATATTTAAGTTAGGGGGGTGTTAGTGTTAGGGTTAGACTTAGCTTTAGGGGTTAATCCATTTATTATAGTAGCGATGAGCTCCGGTCGTCAGATTAGGGGTTAATAATTGAAGGTAGGTGTCGGCGATGTTAGGGAGGGCAGATTAGGGGTTAATACTATTTATGATAGGGTTAGTGAGGCGGGTTAGGGGTTAATAACTTTATTATAGTAGCGGTGCGGGCCGCTCGGCAGATTAGGGGTTAATAAGTGTAGGCAGGTGGAGGCGACGTTGAGGGGGGCAGATTATGGGTTAATAAATATAATATAGGGGTCGGCGGTGTTAGGGGCAGCAGATTAGGGGTACATAGGGATAACGTAGGTGGAGGCGCTTTGCGGTCGGCAGATTAGGGGTTAATTATTTTAAGTAGCTGGCGGCGACGTTGTGGGGGGCAGGTTAGGGGTTAATAAATGTAATACAGGGGTCGGCGGGGTTAGGGGCAGCAGATTAGGGGTACATAAGTATAACGTAGGTGGCGGTCGGCAGATTAGGGGTTAAAATATTTTAATCGAGTGGCGGCGATGTGGGGGGAGCTCGGTTTAGGGGTACATAGGTAGTTTATGGGTGTTAGTGTACTTTAGGGTACAGTAGTTAAGAGCTTTATGAACCGGCGTTAGCCCAGAAAGCTCTTAACTCCTGCTATTTTCAGGCGGCTGGAGTTTTGTCGTTAGAGCTCTAACGCTCACTTCAGAAACGACTCTAAATACCGGCGTTAGGAAGATCCCATTGAAAAGATAGGATACGCAAATGGCGTAGGGGGATCTGCGGTATGGAAAAGTCGCGGCTGAAAAGTGAGCGTTAGACCCTTTAATCACTGACTCCAAATACCAGCGGGCGGCCAAAACCAGCGTTAGGAGCCTCTAACGCTGGTTTTGACGGCTACCGCCGAACTCCAAATCTAGGCCTTAGAATATATATATACATATGATATATATTTCTTACTTATAATATTTTAAAAGACATATTTAAAACTCATATTTATATGAGTGCACTAGTAGTTATAATTCAATATAGATATATGTATATTTGACTTTATTTGTATATCAGTTGATAATTAGTATACTATTATTTGATTTTGATAGAATCATATCATTCCACATCTAGTACATCTCCAATACTGAGTGTATAAGAACATATGATATAATTCACAGTACAAATTATATATGCATCTATCAGATGTCTGAAATAAAGAAAATGTTAAACATTTTAAATATACCAAAATAATTATTTATATTTAATTCACTTTAGATGTAAAGGTATTGTGCAACATGGTTGAGACATGAGATATCCCTCAGAATCCATATATACATATGTATATTTGACTGAGGTACAAATTAAATATTTGAAAATGTATCCAATAATTTAGTTAAACCTTAAGATTTAAATTCTGATATGGATTCTAACTTACACAAAATTATTTGAACTGAGCATGGGGTAATTAACTCTTAGATGATAAGAGCTATATTCCCTGAGAACTTGTGTAACTTTCATTATTCTCGCAGACAGATCATCCACTCCTAAAGGCAGTAAACTCCTTATAAGGAAACAGGAATACCATGTGCTAAAATCCCTTTGAAGTGATCTATCTTCCTATCTAAACAAATGTCTGCTCCTTTGTACTCTGAGATGTGTATTTGGTAAGAAAGAGGGGGGTTTCATATAATATTGAATTATTACATATATAATATATTGATATATATATATATATATATATATATATCAATCAAATATCACTCACCAATACCCTGAAAAATGTCTAAATAGGACTTTCCTGTCCCTTTAATAAAGGTGTACTGACCCGCCCTCCAGAGCACAACCAATGAATTTAACAATGTCTCCTTTAGTGTATATATAAACATATCTGCAGAGAAATAATCAATCAAAATACTTCTAAGTTGTTAGTTTGGTACATTGTATTGCCTGCATCCACTATGTAACCTCCACTAATATGTATCCAGATTTCACCTCAATAAAAACTTTTTGTTTAAAAAAAAATACTTCTAAGTAAAATTTCAATTTCCACAAACATAATCAAAAATATAATTGAAAAAACAAAATACAATAACGAGTATTCTAGAACATCATGTGAGCAATATGTGTCTAAGAATTCACCTCAAATCTCATAAACTATGTATAATTAAAATTACCAGGTTTCAAACAATTCTCCTATCCATCTTCTATCAAATCTTATCATAGTATCATATATTATAGAATAAATGTGTTAGTTACAACATCAGATTATCGCCATGGAGGGAGGCAAACACAAGCAGGTAACTAATCATCTGTAATAATAACCTTAGAGGAAGGTGCGAATAATCCATTCATGGATCGCTCCAAGGCAGCACATAAGTTGAATAATATAAAACAAACAATGAAATGTTCACATAAACTGTACTAACCTCCTAATATTTATAACAAATATCCACCAAAATGTATTGTATCTATGCAAATTCAGTATTCCAGCCGATCACCAATAGGCATGACTTAATGGCGTCTCGCTTACGCATAACATTCATATTAAGTCATCAAAACGCAAGCCTCAAAAACGTGGATACATCGTCATATTTATCATCTTATGCATTTTACTATAGTGTCTATCCTTATACCAAACTATAGTTATTACCTCCATTTGTATTCCTAAACCACAAACAATCACGTATAGTGGTAGGTGTGGTTTGTTGACGTTTCACTTCCATATCACACAATCAATTCTAGGCATCAAGAAATTAATGCCTAGATTACGAGTTTTGCGGTAAGATGGGTGCGTTGCTAACTTGCAGTTTATTCTCACCGCTCACTAACCTGCAGCGCTGGTATTACGGGTTTTTACAAACCCGGCATTAACAGGCAAGAAGTGAGCTTAGAGCAAAATTGAGCTCCACACTGCACTCCAATACCAGCGCTGCTTAAGTCAGCGGTAAGCTGGTTGTACGTGCTCGTGCACGATTTCCCCATAGACATCAATGGGTAGAGTCGGCTGAGAAAAAGTCTCTAACACCTACAAAAAAGTCGGAAGAAGTGGATGCTCCGTGCCGGATGTCTTGAAGATGGAGCCGCTCCGCGTCGGAAGATAGAAGATGCCGTCTGGGTGAAGACTTCTGCCCGTCTGGAGGACCACTTCTGCCGGCTTCCTTGAGGACATCTTGCCGCTTGGATGAAGACTTCTCCCGGTAAGTGAATCTTTGGGGGTTAGTGTTAGGATTTTTTAAGGTGTATTTGATGGGTTTTATTTTTAGGTTAGGGCTTTGGACAGCAATAGAGCTAAATGCACTTTTAAGGCAATGCCCATCCAAATGCCCTTTTCAGGGCAATGGGGAGCTTAGGTTTTTTAGTTAGGGTTTTATTTGGGGGGTTGGTTGTGTGGGTGGTGGGTTTTACTGTTGGGGGGTTGTTTGTATTTCTTTTTCAGGTAAAAGAGCAGATTTCTTTGGGGCAATGCCCCGCAAAAGGTCCTTTTAAGGGCTATTGATAGTTTAGTTTAGGCTTGTTTTTTTTTTGGGCGGATTTTTTTATTTTGATAGGGCTCTTAGATTAGGTGTAATTAGTTTAAAGATCTTGTAATTTGTTTTTTATTTTCTGTAATTTAGTTTTTTTTGTAATTTAGCTAATTGTATTTGATGTATTTAATTGTATTTCATTTAGGTAATTTATTTAATTATAGTGTAGTGTTAGGTGTTAGTGTAACTTAGGTTAGGTTTTATTTTACAGGTAAATTTGTATTTATTTTAGCTAGGCAGTTATTAAATAGTTAATAACTATTTAGTAACTATTCTACCGAGTTAAAATAAATACAAACTTGCCTGTAAAATAAAAATAAACCCTAAGCTAGCTACAATGTAACTATTAGTTATATTGTAGCTAGCTTAGGGTTTATTTTATAGGTAAGTATTTAGTTTTAAATAGGAATAATTTAGTTAATGATAGTAATTTTAATAATTTATTTAAATTATATTTAAGTTAGGGGGTGTTAGGGTTAGGGTTAGACTTAGGTTTAGGGGTTAATAAATTTAGAATAGTGGCGGTGACGTTGAGGACAGCAGATTAGGGGTTAATAAGTATAATGTAGGTGGCAGCGATGTTAGGGGCAGCAGATTAGGGGTTAATAATATTTAACTAGCGTTTGCGAGGCGGGAGTGCGGCAGTTTAGTAGTTAACAAACAGTATCAGTGCACATCCAACCACTTAAGTCCACTCTTTCATGGCATATTTGTATATGCTTCTGTCTGTCAAATAAACTTACATAGCTTCTAAGATTGGGATCAACATCTCACAATAATATTGGCTTATATTTGAGCTGCAAAAACAAATATACTTCTATCTGCTAAATATACTTACATAGTTCAAATAAAATTGGGATTAACATCTCACAATAATATTGACTTATATTTATGCTGCAAAAAATTGCCTGTTAAATATGCCTTTAAATTTAAATAAAAACTTCTGTCTGCTAAATATACTTACATAGTTCAAATAAGATTGGGATTAACATCTCACAATAATATTGACTTATATTTATGCTGCAAAAAATTGCCTGTTTAAATTTAAATAAAATAGGGATCTTAGTCACACAATATGATCATATTCTGCTAAGCCAGTCACCACTTACAAGGTGTCCCATATTCGACTGGTCCTAACTCTAACCAGTTCCCACACTGCAGCAAGTCCTGTCTACACAGTGTGAAGCTTTCTAGCTTATTAAGTATATCACAATTTATCTGGAACACACCTGGGCTGGGTGGCGTGCATTAACCAAAGGGGAGGGATTTGGTCAGCTCCCTATTCAAAGATACAACAAAGGGTTTTTTTGGTTAAGCACACCACAAAAGGACTGTTTAATCTTAGCACACATATTGTGGGAGTGCTACCGAAGTGACCAAAACAATTACAAGACAACAAAAAGTATCAGTGCACATCCAACCACTTATGTCCACTCATTCATAACATATTTGTATATGCTTCTGTCTGCCAAATATACTTACATAGCTTCTAATAAAATTGGGATTAACATCTCGCAATAATATTGGCTTATATATGAGCTGCAAAAACAAATATACTTCTATCTGCTAAATATACTTACATAGGTCAAATAAAATTGGGATTAACATCTCACAATAATATTGACTTATATTTATGCTGCAAAAAATTGCCTGTTAAATATGCCTTTAAATTTAAATAAAAACTTCTGTCTGCTAAATATACTTACATAGTTCAAATAAGATTGGGATTAACTTCTCACAATAATATTGACTTATATTTATGCTGCAAAAAATTGCCTGTTTAAATTTAAATAAAATAGGGATCTTAGTCACACAATATGATCATATTCTGCTAAGCCAGTCACCACTTACAAGGTGTCCCATATTCGACTGGTCCTAACTCTAACCAGTTCCCACATTGCAGCAAGTCCTGTCTACACAGTGTGAAGAGGGCCTTGGTTTAGGGGTTAATAGGTAGTTTATAGGTTTTAGTGTATTTGTAACACTTTAGTTATGAGTTTTATGCTACAGCTTTGTAGTGTAAAACTCATAACTACTGACTTTAAAATGCGTTGGGAATCTTGGAGGTAGAGGGTGTACCGCTCACTTTTTGGCCTCCCAGGACAAACTCGTAATACCGGCGCTATACAAGTCCAATTGAAAAAAGACTTTATGAAATTTACGTAAGCTGGTTTGCGGTAAGGCCAAAAAAGTGTGTGGTGCCCCTAAACCTGCAAAACTCATAATACCAGCGGGCGTAAAAAAGCAGCATTAGGACCTGTTAACGCTGCTTTTTTACCTTAACGCAAAACTCATAATCTAGCCGTAATTAAAGTAGCAATACAAAAACATCCATACCGCTTGTACATAACTTATTCATATTAAGATATCAAATATCGAGCATCAACATTCTGAATATATCAGCAAATTATCACCTTCTGCCTGTATTATATTGGCCACCCTTGTGCCAAATCCATATTACATAGTATAAATAATTACCTCTGTGAATGCTCCATATCACAACCCATCACTGATAGAGGGTTTGATGATATATCACTTCCAAATCACCCAATCGACAATATGCATCCACAGCCTAAATAGCAATGCAAAAATGAAAATTTTATGTATATCTCAACAGCATCTGCACCCTTAAAGGGACAGTCTAGGCCAAAATAAACTTTCATGATTCAGATAGAGCATAGAGATTTTTTCTCTTGGTATTCTTAGTTGAAAGCTTAACCTAGGAGGTTCATATGCTAATTTCTTAGACCTCGAAGCCCACCTCTTTCAGATTGCATTTTAACAGTTTTTCACCACTAAAGGGTGTTAGTTCACGTATTTCATATAGATAACACTGTGCTCGTGCACGAGAAGTTATCTGGGAGCAGGCACTGATTGGCTAGACTGCAAGTCTGTCAAAAGAACTGAAAAAAAGGGGCAGTTTGCAGAGGCTTAGATACAAGATAATCACAGAGGTTAAAAGTATATTATTATAACTGTGTTGGTTATGCAAAACTGGGAAATGGGTAATAAAGGGATTATCTATCTTTTAAAACAATAAAAATTCTGGTGTAGACTGTCCCTTTAAATATGTCTAACACTCAACTACCATCATCGTCATTTAGGGTCCACCACCCATTCTCTGTTCCTAAACCAATCACCACCTGTTGCCCCATCCTTTAGCTGCTGATGGGCTGTTTAGAAGCTGATGGGCTGAATTGTGGTAATACCCACACCTGCCCTCTCCTCCTCCCCAACAGATCAGCTTCCTACATGGTTACCTAAAATAAAATAATAATTGCTATAACTAAGCGAATGATGCTCTTTGTAGACATTCTTTTAAAACACCAACTAGATCTTCATTTAGCAGCTTCTTGCAGCTCTTTATATACCCTTGGTTATTATGACATCACAATGCAAGATGTAGCACTTTAACATTATTTAGCTGGCAGTGACTGACTGTGGCTGCTAATAACCGGTTGTGACTGGAGTTTAGCAAATTGTAACAGGACTTGACAGGTCATTATATAGTTTATGCCTGGCATGTCAGGGCAAAGATGATTTTGAAAGGGATGTGGTCTATGGTGAGATGCTGGACTAGGAGAGGCTCAAAGGTATGTTTTATGTGTGTGTATTTGTGTATATATATTTATCAGGGTGGATAAAATCTATGTTTTGTTTGTAAAATAATAAAAATCAGATTATTTTATAGGATTTTTTTATTTTAAAAATAGGAAAAAATCTATCTGAAGGTATTTTATATACATTATAGTCATGTGTTTATATGAGTATATGTATTAAAAGACATATATACACATATAAATATATGTATCCATATAAAGACATATATATAAGTGCATTGGAGCCCTTTGCAGTTAAGTAGATGAAAACATGGAAAAGCATATTTATGCAATATTCATATTTAATAAAGGTTTCAACTATGTATTTACTGTAAATATCTCACATTCCAATGTTCTGCACATATCAGAATTTGTTCTATGAATTTATAAATAGAAATTCATATATATATATATATATATATATATATATATATGTATATATCTATACCTATATATAATCTTGTATGTATATACAGTATATATATATATATATATATATATATATCTATCTATATCTATACCTATATATAATCTTGTATATATATATATATATATATACACACATATATATATATATATATATATATTTTATAGTGTTTGTACCAGCTGACCCTGGATATTAAGGCTATGGACAACGGCCCACAATATTTTAATATAAATGTGGGTTCCAAGGTGCACGGAGGTTTAAAGAATAATATAAAACTACACAGAAATCCACAAGTAAACCTTATCCAGCAACCCCATAATAAAGCCTACAAATTAAATAAATATAGGAACCGTCACCCCCCAAAAAATAAACACTACTAAGGATACTAGTAAATAATTTTTTGGGGGTGACGGTTCCTATATTTATTTAATTTGTAGGCTTTATATGGGGTCGCTGGATAAGGTTTACTTGTGGATTTCTGTGTAGTTTTATATACACATATATATATAGATATATATATATATATACTGTATATATATATATATATGCACTATTAAATAGGTATAAATATATATTGTACCAAAAAACCCCATAATAAAGCCTACAAATTAAATAAATATAGGAACCGTCACCCCCCCAAAAAATAAACACTACTAAGGATACTAGTAAATAATTTTTTGGGGGTGACGGTTCCTATATTTATTTAATTTGTAGGCTTTATATGAGGTCGCTGGATAAGGTTTACTTGTGGATTTCTGTGTAGTTTTATATTATTCTTTAAACCTCTGTGCACCTTGGAACCCACATTTATATTAATATATATATATATATATATATACACTATTAAATAGGTATAAATATATATTGTACCAAAAACATCAGATACATATGTATATATATATATATATATATATATACAGTTGTATGCAAAAGTTTAGGCACCCCTGACAATTTCCATGATTTTCATTTATAAATAATTGGGTGTTTGGATCAGCAATTTTATTTTGATCTATCAAATAACTGAAGGACACAGTAATATTTCAGTAGTGAAATTACTGTAGGTTTATTGGATTAACAGAAAATGTGCAATATGCATCAAAACGAAATTAGACAGGTGCATACATTTGGGCACCCCAACAGAAATATTGCATCAATATTTAGTAGAGCCCCCTTTAGCAGAAATAACAGCCTCTAGACGCTTCCTATAGCCTGTAATGAGTGTCTGCATTCTGGATGAAGGTATTTTGGACCATTCCTCCTTGCAAAACATCTCCAGTTCAGTTAGGTTTGATGGTTGCCGAGCATGGACAGCCCACTTCAAATCACCCCACAAATTTTCAATGATATTCAGGTCTGGGGACTGGGATGGCCATTCCAGAATATTGTACTTGTTCCTCTGCATAGATGCCAGAGTAGATTTTGAGCAGTGTTTTGGGTCGTTGTCTTGTTGAAATATCCAGCCCCGGTTGATTCCTCAACATTATTCTCAAGTATCTGTTGATATTGAGTGGAATCCATGCGACCATCAACTTTAACAAGATTCCCAGTACCGGCACTGGCCACACAGCCCCACAGCATGATGGAACATCAACCAAATTTTACTGTGGGTAGCAAGTGTTTGTCTTGGAATGCTGTGTTCTTTTGCCGTCATGCATAACGCCCCTTGTTATGACCAAATAACTCAATGTTTGTTTCATCAGTCCACAACACCTTCTTCCAAAATGAAGCTTGTCCAAATGTGTGTTTGCATACCTCAAGTGACTCTGTTTGTGGTGTTTGCATACCTCAAGTGACTTCTTCCACAATCACTTTCCCATACAGCTTCTCCTTGTGCAAAGTGCGCTGAATTTTTGAACGATGCACAGAGACACCATCTGCAGCAAGATGATGTTGTAGGTCTTGGGCTGTTTTTGACTGTTCTCACCATTCTTTGCCTCTCTGATATTTTACTTGGCCTGCCACTTCTGGCCTTAACAAGAACTGTGCCTGTGGTCTTCCATATCCTCACTATGTTCCTCACAGTGGACACTGATAGCTTAAATCTCTGCGATAGCTTTTTGTAGCCTTCCCCTAAAACATAATGTTAATCAATCTTTGTTTTCAGGTCATTTGAGAGTTGTTTTGAAGCCCCTGTGTTGCCACTCTTCAGAGGAGAGTCAAAGCGAACAACAACTTGAAATTGGCCACCTTAAATACATTTTCTCATGATTGGATGCACCTGTCTATGAAGTTCAAGGCTTAAAAGGCTCACCAAACCAATTGTGTGTTCCAATTAATCAGTGCTAGGTAGTTACAGGTATTCAAATCAACAAAATGACAAGGGTGCCCAAATTTATGAAAATCATGGAAATTGTCAGGGGTGCCTAAACTTTTGCATACAACTGTGTGTGTGTGTATATATATATATATATATATATATATATATATATATATATATATATATATATATATATATATATATATATATATATATATATTTATTTCTGAATAAATAGAGCATATTATATTATGTGAAGAACATTGGAATGTGAAATATTCATATTTTCATATCGGGTTAGCGCATATGAGAATATACAATCAGGTTTGCACTAGATTGGGGTATTTTTCTCTATTGACTACTATGGGGGAATATGAGAACAACAAATGATATTCTAACTTTTGCTCGAACGAAAACAGTTTACTTTCAATTTGTTATTTCAACGCAACCCGATAAGTGCAAAAAGCTCACTTCTAGCACCATTAACCCTTGAGCGGGAGCGTTAATTAGCGCTCCTCTTGTAATCTGGCCCTATGTGTGGATGTGCTTATATATATGTATATATGTAGGTATGTCTATAATATTTGTGGGTGTGAATATATATTTATGTGTGGGTGTCTGTGTATATATATATATATATATATATATATATATATATATTATCTGTGGGTGTGTATAGGTGTCTATATATATATTTATTATGCGTTGTTGTGTATATACTGTAAATTATGTGTGAGTGTGTATATTTATGATGTGTGGGTGTGTATTTGTATGTATATATATATATCTATATATATATTGTGTTGGTATGTATATTTATTAGGTGTGGGTTAGTGATGTCGCAAACCTAAAAATTTCGGTTCGCTAAAGGCGGACTCGAACTTCCGCAACTATTCGCGAACCGGCGAACCGGGTGAACCGCCATAGACTTCAATAGGCAGGCGAACTTTAAAACCAACAGGGACTCTTTCTGGCCACAATAGTGATGGAAATGTTGTTTCAAGGGGACTAACACCTGGACTGTGGCATGCCGGAGGGGGATCCATGTCAAAACTCCCACGGAAAATGACATAGTTGATGCAGAGTCTGGTTTTAATCCATAAAGGGCATAAATCACCTAACATTCCTAAATTGTTTGGAATAACATGCTTTAAAACATCAGGTATGATGTTGTATCGATCAGGTAGTGTAAGGGTTACGCCCGCTTCACAGTGACAGACCAAACTCCCCGTTTAACGCACCGCAAACAACCGCAAACACTCCATTTGCACAACCACCAGATAGATAGATTTGATAGATAGATAGATACATAGATTACATAAATCAATAGATGCAATATACATTTGATAGATACGAATTACATAGATCAAAAGATGCAATATACATTAGATAGATATGAATTACATAGATCAAAAGATGCAATTTACATTTGATAGATACGAATTACATAGATCAAAAGATGCAATATACATTTGATAG
Source organism: Bombina bombina (assembly GCF_027579735.1). Lineage (NCBI taxonomy): Eukaryota > Metazoa > Chordata > Amphibia > Anura > Bombinatoridae > Bombina > Bombina bombina. The sequence continues at coordinate 299,953,152 of NC_069503.1, read as the reverse complement.
ATACGAATTACATGGATCAAAAGATGCAATATACATTTGATAGATACGAATTACATCAATAGATGCAATATACATTTGATAGATACAAATTACATAGATCAAAAGATGCAATATACATTTGATAGATATGAATTACATAGATCAATAGATGCAATATAAATTTGATAGATACAAATTGCATAGATCAATAGATGCAATATACATTTGATAGATACGAATTACATAGATCAAAAGATGCAATATACATTTGATAGATACGAATTACATAGATCAAAAGATGCAATTTACATTTGATAGATACGAATTACATAGATCAAAAGATGCAATATACATTTGATAGATACGAATTACATAGATCAAAAGATGCAATATACATTTGATAGATACGAATTACATAGATCAAAAGATGCAATATACATTTGATAGATACAAATTACATGGATCAAAAAATGCAATATACATTTGATAGATACGAATAACATAGATCAAAAGATGCAATATAAATTTGATAGATACGAATTACAGAGATCAATAGATGCAATATATATTTGATAGATACGATTGATAGTTAGATAGATTCGATAGATAAATAGATAGATTTGATAAATATATAATTTCCCTGACAGAGTATAACAATAAGACATGTGGTCTGAGACCCATGGTAAGGTTACTTCCTTTTGCACAATCAAGTATACCAGTTGCAGAGGTTCTGACCCTGCATTCTGGCTGCACCTCTCCCTGCAAGAGAGATCTGTTACAGAGTCTGTGGGCCTGTATGCAAAGAGCTGGCCTGCCTGAAAGGAGCAGCAAGGCAAATCAAAAGATGCAATATACATTTGATAGATACGAATTACATAGATCAAAAGATGCAATATACATTTGATAGATACGAATTACATAGATCAAAAGATGCAATATACATTTGATAGATACAAATTCTGTAGATCAATAGATGCAATATACATTTGATAGATACAAATTGCATAGATCAATAGATGCAATATACATTTGATAGATACGAATTACATGGATCAAAAGATGCAATATACATTTGATAGATACGATTGATAGTTAGATAGATTTGATAGATAAATAGCTAATAGATAGATAGATTCCTTTTGCACAATCAAGTATACCAGTTGCAGAGGTTCTGATCCTGCATTCTGGCTGCACCTCTCCCTGCAAGAGAGATCTGTTACAGAGTCTGTGGGCCTGTATGCAAAGAGCTGGCCTGCCTGAAAGGAGCAGCAAGGCAAATCAAAAGATGCAATATACATTTGATAGATACGAATTACATAGATCAAAAGATGCAATATACATTTGATAGATACGAATTACATAGATCAAAAGATGCAATATACATTTGATAGATACGAATTCTGTAGATCAATAGATGCAATATACATTTGATAGATACGAATTGCATAGATCAATAGATGCAATATACATTTGATAGATACGAATTACATGGATCAAAAGATGCAATATACATTTGATAGATACGATTGATAGTTAGATAGATTTGATAGATAAATAGCTAATAGATAGATAGATTCCTTTTGCACAATCAAGTATACCAGTTGCAGAGGTTCTGATCCTGCATTCTGGCTGCACCTCTCCCTGCAAGAGAGATCTGTTACAGAGTCTGTGGGCCTGTATGCAAAGAGCTGGCCTGCCTGAAAGGAGCAGCAAGGCAGATCAAAAGATGCAATATACATTTGATAGATAAGAATTACATAGATCAAAAGATGCAATATACATTTGAGAGATACGAATTACATAGATCAAAAGATGCAATATACATTTGATAGATACGAATTACATGGATCAAAAGATGCAATATACATTTGATAGATACGAATTACATAGATCAATAGATACAATATACATTTGATAGATACGAATTACATAGATCAAAAGATGCAATATACATTTCATAGATACGAATTCCGTAGATCAATAGATGCAATATACATTTGATAGATACGAATTACATAGATCAATAGATGCAATATACATTTGATAGATACGAATTGCATAGATCAATAGATGCAATATACATTTGATAGATACGATTGATAGTTAGATAGATTTGATAGATAGATAAATAGTTAAAAGATAGATAGATTCCTTTTGCACAATCAAGTATACCAGTTGCAGAGGTTTTGATCCTGCATTCTGGCTGCACCTCTCCCTGCAAGAGAGATCTGTTACAGAGTCTGTGGGCCTGTATGCAAAGAGCTGGCCTGCCTGAAAGGAGCAGCAAGGCAGATCAAAAGATGCAATATTCATTTGATAGATAAGAATTACATAGATCAAAAGATGCAATATACATTTGAGAGATATGAATTACATAGATCAAAAGATGCAATATACATTTGATAGATACGAATTACAGAGATCAATAGCTGCATTATACATTTGATAGATACGAATTACATAGATCAAAAGATGCAATATACATTTGATAGATACAAATTACATGGATCAAAAGATGCAATATACATTTGATATATACGAATTACATGGATCAAAAGATGCAATATACATTTGATAGATATGAATTACATAGATCAATAGATGCAATATACATTTGATAGATACGAATTGCATAGATCAATAGATGCAATATACATTTGATAGATACGAATTACATAGATCAAAAGATGCAATATACATTTGATAGATACGAATTACATGGATCAAAAGATGCAATATACATTTGATAGATACGAATTACATGGATCAAAAGATGCAATATACATTTGATAGATACGAATTGGATAGATCAATAGATGCAATATACATTTGATAGATACGAATGACATAGATCAAAAGATGCAATATACATTTGATAGATACGAATTACATGGATCAAAAGATGCAATATACATTTGATAGATACGAATTACATAGATCAAAAGATGCAATATACATTTGATAGATACGAATTACATAGATCAAAAGATGCAATATACATTTGATAGATATGAACAACATAGATCAAAAGATGCAATATACAATACATTTGATAGATACGAATTACATGGATCAAAAGATGCAATATACATTTGATAGATACAAATTACATAGATCAAAAATGCAATATACATTTAATAGATACGAATTGCATAGATCAATAGATGCAATATTCATTTGATAGATACGATTGATAGTTAGATAGATTTGATAGATAAATAGATCATTTGAAAGATATATAATTCCCCAGACAGAGAATTACAAAGACGTGGTAAGGTTACTTCCTTTTGCACAATCGAGTACAGGTTGGGTTCCGGGATTGCCTTTTTGTGCTGTTTGATTCTTTCAGGTATACCAGTTGCAGAGGTTCTGACCCTGCATTCTGGCTGCACCTCTCCCTGCAAGAGAGATCTCTTACAGAGTCTGTGGGCCTGTATGCAAAGAGCTGGCCTGTCTGAAAGGTGCAGTGAGGCAGAGGGATCTATTCCTGCCTAGAAGCAGACAGGCAGAGGGGACGCTACCTGCCTGGGAGCCCACTGAGACCAGCCCAGCTGGGGGAGATACAGCCGCTGGCTTGACCCCGGTCTCAGCCACGATAGCCCTGGTCCCACTATTTGGAGGCAGAGGGATCTATTCCTGCCAAGAAGCAGCCTGGCAGGGGGATTTATTCCTGCCTAGAAGCAGACAGGCAGAGGGGATGATACCTGCCAAGAAAGAGCTGCAGGGCAGAGAGGACGCTACCTGACTGGGAGTCCACTGAGACCAGCCCAGCTGGGAGAGATACACCTGCTGGCTTGACCCCAGTCTCAGCAACTATATCTCTGGTCCCACTATCTGGTGGCCACCCCTGGGTTTGGACAGAGGAAGGAAGACCCCCTAGTGGAGTACCGCTACATCCGGGAGATGGAAAACGATGTTTGGAACCCAGTACTGGTCGTTCTCCTTCAGCCTTTTTATACGAGTGTCCCCGACCCTCAACAGGCACAACAGCATGAAAGACCACATATGCCATCCTTTTGCACAATCAAGTACAGGTATGGCATCGATTTTAGGAACCCGGAGATAATTTTTAGGGACCGGGAGATGGAAAAAGATGCTTGGACACCCAGTACAGGTCGTTCTCCTTCAGCCTTTTTATGCGAGTGTCCCCGACCCTCAACAGGCACAACAGCATGAAAGACCACATATGCCATCCTTTTGCACAATCGAGTACAGGTATGGCATCGATTTTAGGAACCCGGAGATAATTTTTAGGACCCGGGAGATGGAAAAAGATGCTTGGACACCCAGTACAGGTCGTTCTCCTTCAGCCTTTTTATACGAGTGTCCCCGACCCTCAACAGGCACAACAGCATGAAACACCACATATGCCATCCTTTTGCACAATTGAGTACAGGTATGGAATCGATTTTAGGAACCCGGAGATAATTTTTAGGAACCGGGAGATGGAAAAAGATGCTTGGACACCCAGTACAGGTCATTCTCCTTCAGCCTTTTTATGCGAGTGTCCCCAACCCTCAATAGGCACAACAGCATGAAACACCACATATGCCATCCTTTTGCACAATCGAGTAAAGGTATGGCATCGATTTTAGGAACCCGGAGATAATTTTTAGGAACCGGGAGATGGAAAAAGATGCTTGGACACCCAGTACAGGTCGTTCTCCTTCAGCCTTTTTATATGAGTGTCCCCGACCCCCAACAAGCACAACAGCATGAAAGACCACATATGCCATCCTTTTGCACAACCCGGAGATAATTTTTAGGAACCGGGAGATGGAAAAAGATGCTTGGACACCCAGTACAGGTCGTTCTCCTTCAGCCTTTTTATACGAGTGTCCCCGACCCTCAACAGGCACAACAGCATGAAACGCCACATATGCCATCCTTTTGCACAATCGAGTACAGGTATGGCATCGATTTTAGGAACCCGGAGATAATTTTTAGGAACCGGGAGATGGAAAAAGATGCTTGGACACCCAGTACAGGTCGTTCTCCTTCAGCCTTTTTATATGAGTGTCCCTGACCCTCAACAGGCACAACAGCATGAAAGACCACATATGCCATCCTTTTGCACAATCGAGTACAGGTATGGCATCAATTTTAGGAACCCAGAGATAATTTTTAGGAACCGGGAGATGGAAAAAGATGCTTGGACACCCAGTACAGGTCATTCTCCTTCAGCCTTTTTATACGAGGGTCCCTGACCTTCAACAGGCACAACAGCATGAAACACCACATATGCCATCCTTTTGCACAATCGAGTACAGGTATGGCATCGATTTTAGGAACCCGAAGATAATTTTTAGGAACCGGGAGATGGAAAAAGATGCTTGGTCGGTCGTCCTACTTCAAATTTGGGGCACTGCGCGTGCAATCTACTGTGCCACCAGATATGAGTGGTGTGTTAAGTAGTACTATTCTTAACAGTTTAATCACTGTTATGTGCCTTTTTTTTTGGTTTGGGTTTTGTAGTAACAGTGCAGCAACAGAGGCCAGAAAAATTAGGCATGTACAAATGCCTGAAAAATTAGGTATTGTTGCAGCCGCTGCTGTAGCAGTGGCCAGAAAAATTGATGTTTGTTTGACAGTTAGAAAGTGCCCTAAAACATTGTGGCTTGAACCCTAGTTGTTGGCGGATAAGTCACGCAAGTCATCCGGCAGTCGAAGATAAAATACAGCAGCGTGTGTACCATTTGTAGCCCAAGGCAGCTCATCTCATCAGGCCTTTTTTACTCTAATGTATCGCACAATGTCAGTCCCTTCGGGATCCATCCCTCATTCATTTTAATAAAGGTGAGATAATCAAGACTTTTTTGACCTAGGCGACTTCTCTTCTCAGTGACAATACCTCCTGCTGCACTGAAGGTCCTTTCTGACAGGACACTTGAAGCGGGGCAGGCCAGAAGTTTGATTGCAAATTGGGATTGCTCAGGCCACACCCAGTAGTCAAGGGGTCCATCACTCCTCAGAGTGTCGAGATCCGTAGTTAATGCTAGGTAGTCTGCTACCTGTCGGTTGAGTCTTTCTCTGAGGCTGGATCCCGAAGGGCTGTGGCAATGCATATGAGTTAGAAAGGTCCGCATGTCCTCCATCAACAACATGTCTGGAAAGCGTCCTGTCCTTGCCGGCGTGGTCGTGGGAGGAGGATTACTTTCATCTCTTCCCCTGTTAGATTTCCATTGTGCTGTGACATCACCCTTATACGCTGTGTAAAGCATACTTTTAAATTTATTTTTGACCTGCTCCATCCTTTCCGACTTGCGGGAATTGGGTAACATTTCAGTAACTTTATGCTTATACCGGGGGTCTAGTAGCGTGGACACCCAGTACAGGTCGTTCTCCTTCAGCTTTTTATACGAGGGTCCCTCAACAGGCACAACAGCATGAAAGACCCCATTTGCACAAGGTTGGATGCTAATCATGTCCCGTTCCTCGTCCTCAGTGATCTCACTGAAAGTATCTTCTTCCCTTCAGCCACGTACAACACCACGGGTACAAGATAGGTGACAACAACGAGCACCCTGGGAAGCCTGTTGGGCTTGGTCTTCCTCCTCCTCCTCAAAGCCACATTCCTCCTCTGACTCCTCTTCCTCACAATCCTCTTCCTGCGTTGCCGCTGGTCCAGCAAGCGATGCTGATAAGGCTGTTTCTGGTGGTGATGGAGACCACAACTCTTCCTCTTCACGCTCATCTATGGCCTGATCCAGCACTCTTCGCAGGGCACGCTCCAGGAAGAAAACAAATGGTATGATGTCGCTGATGCCTTCGGTGCGACTGACTAGGATGCATAAGCCTACAGGCATTGCGCATGAGCGTCCAGTAACGTGGCAAAAAAATTCCCAGCTCCCCAGAGGCTGTCCTAGCAACCCGGTCATACAAATACTTGTTAACAGCTTTTTCTTGTTGTAGCAGGCGGTCGAACATTAGGAGTGTTGAATTCCAACGTGTCGGGCTGTCCCCAATCAAGCGCATCACTGGCAGGTTGTTTCGCCGCGGGATATCTGACAAGTTCGCCATGGCCGTGTAGGAACGCCTGAAATAGCCACACACCTTCCTGGCCTGCTTCAGGACGTCCTGTAAGCCTATGTACTTATTCACAAAGCGTTGTACAATCAGATTATACACATGTGCCATGCACAGCACATGGGTCAACTTGCCCAATTTCAATGCCGCCACCAAATTACTTCCACTGTCATAAACAACTTTGCCAATCTCCAGTTGGTGCTGAGTCAGCCACTGATCCACCTGTGCGTTCAGGGTGGACAGGAGTGCTGTTGCAGTGTGACTCTCGGCTTTCAGGTAAGTCAACCCCAAAACTGCGTGACACTGCCGTATCCGGGATGTTGAATAGTACCTGGGGAGCTGGGGGGTGCAAGACGCAGCAGCAGAAGAGGACTCAGCCGAGGAAGAGGTTATGGAAGAGGATGGAGTAGGAGGAGTAGAGGAGGTAGCAGCAGGCCTGCCTGCAAGTCGTGGCGGTGTCACCAACTCCTCTGCAGAGACACGCATTCCATGCTTGTCAGCCATCAGCAGGTTTACCCAATGTGCAGTGTAGGTGATATACCTGCCCTGACCATGCTTTGCAGACCAGCTATCAGTGGTCAGATGGACCCTTGCCCCAACGCTGTGTGCCAGACATGCCATTACTTCCTTTCGCACAATCGAGTACAGGTTGGGGATTGCCTTTTGTGAAAAGAAATTTTGTCCGGGTACCTTCCACTGCGGTGTCCCAATACAGTACATACAAATTTTTTGAACGCCTCAGACTCCACCAGCTTGTATGGTAAAAGCTGGCGGGCTAAGAGTTCAGACAAGCCAGCTGTCAGACGCCGGGCAAGGGGGTGACTTTGGGAAATTGGCTTCTTACACTCAAACATGTCCTTGACAGACACCTGACTGTGGGCAGATGACCAGGAACTGCTACGTAAGAGAAACTGAGTGGCGGATGGTTGAGAGGGGGCAAGGAGGACAGCAGTGGTTGACGTGGCTGAAGATGCTGGACCAGGAGGAGGATGGCGGCTTTGAGTTTGTGTGCTGCTTCTACTCATGTGTTCATCCCATCGGCGCTTGTGATGTAAGACCATGTGCCTTCGCAAATCAGTTGTACCTAGGTGGGTGTTGGACTTCCCATGACTCAGTTTCTTTTGGCACAGGTTGCAAATGGCATCGCTGTTGTCAGAGGCAGACACACAAAAAAATCCACACTGCTGAGCTCTGCGATGACGGCATTTTGGTAGTGGCAACAGCATGCGTTGATTGGCGTGCTGCCTGGCTGACCCCGGGTACCGATGCATGCTGTCTGACTGTGCCACTATCTCCTTGCGACGACCTCCCCCTGCTTCCAACTTGTCTCCCCCTCCTCATCTCTGTCTCCCCATCTGAACTTTCCCCCTCTTCTTCTTCTCTTCTAGCGGGCACCCACGTGACATCCACGGACGCATCATCATCAACCGCTTCACTTGTATCTGACAAATCAACAAAGGAAGCAGCAGCGGGTACAACATCACCATCATCATCACACCGTACATCCATGTCTGTAATGCTGCCTGACTGAGACATATCACTGTTATCTACAGCCTCTGTCAATGATGGTTGTGCATCACTCATTTTTTCCAACTGATGTGTCAATAACTCCTCTGATAGATCAAGTGAAGTGGCTGTGGTGCTAGTGTTGGTGGTGGCAGCAGGCGGGCGAGTGGCACTGGTCACTTGAGAGGTGCCCGAAGCTAAGCTGGAGGTGGATGGTTCGTCAAGGTTAGGAGCGGAAGCTGTAGAAGATTGGGTGTCCTGTGTTAGCCATTCAACTAGGTCCTCCTCAGAACTTTTTTCGTTCATGGCACGTGGCCTCTGAACACTGTGCATTATTTTAGGGTCAAAGGGAATCACAGCACCATGACCACGACGGCACCTGCGGGGTGGCCTGCCTCTGCCTGTCATTTTTTTTAAATGTAGACTTACACTACTATTAAACAAAATATGAGTGGTGCCACTGGGCAAGTGGGCACAGTATACGCTGTGAGCCTGACACAAAAAAGCAGACTGATGTTTCACAATCCAAAAAGTTTATTTTTTTTAAATGTACACTTACACTACTATTAAACAAGATATGAGTGGTGGCACTGGGCAAGTGGGCACAGTATACGCTGTGAGCCTGACACAAAAAAGCAGACTGATGTTTCACAGTCAAAAATGTTTATTTTTTAAATATTTAAACTACTGTTACAACAAATATGAGTGGTGCCACTAACTTGGCAAGTGGGCCTGGCACACACACTGGCAGGCAGGCAAATGCAATAAGATTACAATTGCAGACTGATGTTTCACAGTTAAAATTTTTTTTATTTTAAATATTTACACTACTGTTACAACATATATGATTGGTGGCACTAGTTGGCAATTGGGCCTGGCACACACGCTGGCAGGCAGGCAACTTCAATTAGATTACACTAGCAGACTGATGTTTCACACTCAAAAAAGTTTTTTTTTTAAATATTTACACTACTGTTATAACAAATATGATTGGTGGCACTAGTTGGCAAGTGGGCCTGGCACACACGCTGGCAGACAGGCAACTGCAATTAGATTACACTAGCTGAATTATGTATCACAGTCCAAAAAGTATTTTTTTTTTAAATATTTACACTACAGTTATAACAAATATGAGTGGTAGCACTAGTTGGCAAGTGGGCCTGGCAAACACGCTGGCAGGCAGGCAACTGCAATTAGATTGCACTAGCTGACTGATGTTTCACAGTCAAAAAAGTTTTTTTATGAAATATTTACACTACTGTTACAACAAATATGAGTGGTGGCACTAACTTGGCAAGTGGGCCTGGCACACACGCTGGCAGGCAGGCAACTGCAATTTGATTACACTAGCAGACTGATGTTTCACAGTCAACGAAGGTTTTTTTTTAAAATATTTACATTACTGTTATAACAAATATGATTGGTGGCACTAGTTGGCAAGTGGGCCTGGCACACACGCTGGCAGGCAGGCAGGCAACTGCAATTCGATTGCACTAGCAGACTGATGTTTCACAGTCAAAAAAGTTTTTTATTTAAATATTTACACTACTGTTACAACAAATATGAGTGGTGCCCCTAACTTGGCAAGTGGGCCTGGCACACACGCTGGCAGGCAGGCAACTTCAATTAGATTACAATAGCAGACTGATGTTTCACAGTCAATTTTTTTTTTTTTAAATATTTACACTACTGTTATAACAAATATGAGTGGTGGCACTAGTTGGCAAGTGGGCCTGGCAAACACGCTGGCAGGCAGGCAACTGCAATTAGATTGCACTAGCTGACTGATGTTTCACAGTCAAAAAAGTTTTTTTTTTAAATATTTACACTACTGTTACAAGTATGAGTGGTGCCACTAACTTGGCAAGTGGGCCTGGCACACATGCTGGCAGGCAGGCAACTTCAATTAGATTACACTAGCAGACTGATGTTTCACACTCAAAAAAGTTTTTTTTTTAAATATTTACACTACTGTTATAACAAATATGATTGGTGGCACTAGTTGGAAAGTGAGCCTGGCACACACGCTGGCAGGCAGGCAGCTGCAATTAAATAACACTAGCAGACTGAAGTAAAACATTTTTTTAAAAATGTTTACACTAATGTTACTATAGATAGGAGTGGTGGCACTGAGGATGGAAGTAGGCACAGTATATGCTGGGAGCCTGACACACAGGCTGGCACTAGTGGCAGGCTGGCCTGGCAACTAAAATTAAATAACACTAGCAGACTGATGTAAAAGTTTTTTTTTTACAAAATTTACACTAATGTCACAACAGATAGGCGTGATGGCACTGAGGATGGAAGTAGGCACAGTATATGCTGGGAGCCTGACACACAGGCTGGCACTAGTGGCAGGCTGGCCTGGAAAATAAAATTAAATAACACTAGTAGACTGATGTAAAAGTTTTTTTAAAAAAAATTACACTAATGTTACACCAGATAGGAGTGGTGGCACTGAGGATGGAAGTAGGCCCAGTATGTGCTGGGAGCCTGACACACAGGCTGGCACTAGTGGCAGGCTGGCCTGGCAACTAAAATTAAATAACACTAGCAGACTGATGTAAAAGTTTTTTTTTACAAAAGTTACACTAATGTTACAACAGATAGGAGTGGTGGCACTGAGGATGGAAGTAGGCACAGTATATGCTGGGAGCCTGACACACAGGCTGGCACTAGTGGCAGGCTGGTCTGGCAACTACAATTAAATAACACTAGCAGACTGTTGTAAAAAAAAAATTAAAAAAAAATTTACACTAATGTTACACCAGATATGAGTGGTGGCACTGAGGCTGGCAGTGGCAGGCTGGCCTGGCAACTGCAATTAGATTACACTAGCAGACTGATGTAAACGTTTTTTATAAAAAAAATTACACTAATGTTAAACCAGATATGAGTGGTGGAAAACAGAGCAATTAGGCACAGTATATACTGTGGGCCTGACACACAGGCCTGATGGAAAATTAAATTAGATTACACTAGCAAACTGATGGAAAAGTTTTTTTTTTTAAATTTACACTAATGTTACACCAGATATGAGTGGTGACACAGAGCAATTAATCACAGTATATGCTATGGGCCTGGCACACAGGCCTGATGGAAAATGAAATTAGATTACACTAGCAAACTGATGTAAAAGTTTTTTTTTTTTAAATTTACACTAATGTTACACCAGATATGAGTGGTGGCACAGAGCAATGAATCACAGTATATGCTGTGGGCCTGACACACAGGCCTAATGGAAAATGAAATTAGATTACAATAGCAAACTGATGTAAAAGTTTTTTTTTTTTTTTTAATTTACACTAATGTTACACCAGATATGAGTGGTGGCACAGAGCAATTAATCACAGTATATGCTGTGGGCCTGACACAAAGGCCTGATGGAAAATGAAATTAGATTACACTAGCAAACTGATGTAAAAGGTTTTTTTTTTTTAAATATACACTAATGTTACACCGGATATCAGTGGTGGCACAGAGCAATTAATCACAGTATATGCTGTGGGCCTGACACAAAGGCCTGATGGAAAATGAAATTAGATTACACTAGCAAACTGATGTAAAAGTTTTTTTTTTTAAAATATACACTAATGTTACACCAGATATGAGTGGTGGCACTGAGGCTGGCAGTGGCAGGCTGGCCTGGCAACTGCAATTAGATTACACTAGCAGACTGATGTAAAAGTTTTTTATAAAAAAAATTACACTAATGTTACACCAGATATGAGTGGTGGAAAACAGAGCAATTAGGCACAGTATATACTGTGGGCCTGACACACAGGCCTGATGGAAAATTAAATTAGATTACACTAGCAAACTGATGGAAAAGTTTTTTTTTTTTAAATTTACACTAATGTTACACCAGATATGAGTGGTGACACAGAGCAATTAATCACAGTATATGCTGTGGGCCTGGCACACAGGACTGATGGAAAATTAAATTAGATTACACTAGCAAACTGATGTAAAAGTTTTTTTTTTTAAATTTACACTAATGTTACACCAGATATGAGTGGTGGCACAGAGCAATGAATCACAGTATATGCTGTGGGCCTGACACACAGGCCTAATGGAAAATGAAATTAGATTACAATAGCAAACTGATGTAAAAGTTTTTTTTTTTTTAATTTACACTAATGTTACACCAGATATGAGTGGTGGCACAGAGCAATTAATCACAGTATATGCTGTGGGCCTGACACAAAGGCCTGATGGAAAATGAAATTAGATTACACTAGCAAACTGATGTAAAAGGTTTTTTTTTTTAAATATACACTAATGTTACACCGGATATCAGTGGTGGCACAGAGCAATTAATCACAGTAAATGATGTGGGCCTGACACACAGGCCTAATGGAAAATGAAATTAGATTACACTAGCAAACTGATGTAAAAGTTTTTTTTTTTTTTTTTAAATTTACACTAATGTTACACCAGATATCAGTGGTGGCACAGAGCAATTAATCACAGTATATGCTGTGGGCCTGACACACAGGCCTGATGGAAAATGAAATTAGATTACACTAGCAAACTGATGTAAAAGGTTTTTTTTTTTTAAATTTACACTAATGTTACACCAGATATCAGTGGTGGCACAGAGTAATTAATCACAGTATATGCTGTGGGCCTGACACACAGGCCTGGTGGAATATCAAATTAGATTATACTAGCAAACTGATGTAAAAGTGTTTTTTTTTTAAATTTACACTAATGTTACACCAGATATCAGTGGTGGCACAGAGCAATTAATCACAGTATATGCTGTGGGCCTGACACACAGGCCTGATGGAAAATTAAATTATATTACACTAGCAAACTGATGTAAAAGTTTTTTTTTTTTAAATTTACACTAATGTTACACCAGATATGAGTGGTGGCACAGAGCAATTAATCACAGTATATGCTGTGGGCCTGACAGTAGGCCTTATGGAAAATTAAATTAGATTACACTAGCAAACTGATGTAAAAGTTTGTTTTTTTTAATTTACACTAATGTTACACCAGATAATATCTGGTGTAACATTAGTGTAAATTAAAAAAAAAAAAAAACTTTTACATCAGTTTGCTAGTGGTGGCACAGAGCAATTAATCACAGTATATGCTGTGGGCCAGACACACAGGCCTGATGGAAAATGAAATTAGATTACACTAGGAAACTGATGTAATTATTATTTTTTTTTTAAATTTACACTAATGTTACACCAGATATCAGCGGTGGCACAGAGTAATTAATCACAGTATATGCTGTGGGCCTGACACACAGGCCTGATGGAAAATGAAATTAGATTACACTAGCAAACTGATGTTAAAGTTTTTTTTTTTTTTAATTTACACTAATGTTACACCAGATATCAGTGGTGGCACAGAGCAATTAATCACAGTATATGCTGTGGGCCTGACACACAGGCCTGATGGGAAATGAAATTAGATTACACTAGCAAACTGATGTAAAAGTTTTTTTTTTTTTTTAATTTACACTAATGTTACACCAGATATGAGTGGTGGCATAGAGCAATTAATCACAGTATATGCTGTGAGCCTCACACATAGGCTGACAGGCAGGCAAATGCAATCAGATTACAAAAAAAAAAGACTGAAGTTCTAGCCCTAAAAAGGGCTTTTTGGGCTGAAGTTCTAGCCCTAAAAAGGGCTTTTTGGGGTGCTGTCCTTACAGCAGAGATTAGATGAGTCCTTCAGGACTATAGTGGACACTGAATACACTATAGAAAAAATGTATAACAGGAGCACCAGGTATAAGGATAAAACATGAAACTTTATTAGAACATAAAGGGTGTCATAACCCCTGTGTAAGAACAAACATGTATAATAGTCAAACAGATGAAAAAAGGCTGACCGGTTTCGGCTGTTGCCTTACTCCTAGCCTGCTTAAAACTGTCTAGCAGTTCCCTGATTTAAAAACCATCATCTGAAGTCCTATTGGTTCAGGAACTCACACCCTTGATTAGTATTCCCTTCAGCTTTAATTAATCAACCCTCATTCAATTGCGGCTGAAATTTTCCCTATAGTTTTTGATTTTCCTATTCACATGTTATTACTAACATTTCACTTCTAACTTTCTACTTATCACTAGTAATAAGAAAGAGGACAAGAAATCTAATCAGTATTTTCTCTACATATATATGTAGGACATCTATCTTTAACCCTAACCGCTTTTATATAAAGTGTGTTTATATTAATATATTCCTGCTAGTTACTTTATCAATTTTACCAGATCACACTGCAAAATGCCGTTTGTTGCGGCATACCCTGATCACATTGATGTATTTTAATTTATTTGTTTTTATTTTATTGTGTTATATTCCTACCTAATAGCGTTTCCTGTTCGGTGTGATAATCTTAAACAGCCTTAAGCCATTGTAGAGCGAATATACTGTGCTTCCAAATCTGCATTCGTTCGATGTTTACAATAAACTACTAATCTCCATTTACTAAATCCTTATTGTATGGATAGCGAGTACGTCAGCCAATCTACTGCAGCCTACCAAACCACAGCGTAATGCGTGTAGTGTTACAGAGAACTATTGGTCTCTACTTACTTAGTCCTTATTGGACAAATAGCGTGTGTATACGCCAATCAACTGTAGCCTGTCAAAACACCGCATCGTGCATATAGTCATCCCTTTCGTGGCTGTCAGCTGTTCAGGCCATAGTAACTTCCCACTGTTAGTGCTGTCCGCTCGTAAGCACAATGTAATAGGTCTGTGAGTTATATAGTCACTCCCTATAATGTGAGCATGAACAATAATTTGGAGACCTAACAAATTGGATGATGGGCTCCAACCTGTATTATGGATTGTGTGAACCAATCGTGTTACCCTAGCTAAAAAGCATAGTTGCACTAAATGTGCCAAGTTGGAAAAATCCACATACTGTACTGCTATCTTAACTTAGTGTATACATTAAATATATTCCAAGGGGGGGGGGGGGTTCCCACACTAACATTTAACGCCTATTAACATTCAGTTAATAAATGAGCTGCTTATTACCATAGGACTGGGGTGTTTTGTGCTTTATCTATGTGCTTATTTTGGAGCAAATCATCTTCAGTGGGTTACAGTAAAAATGTGTTTACTTTTTGTGTGTATTATGCCCTAAATTGCCCTCTGATGCAGCTAAATAAGCTAGTTTATAATGTCCTAAGTAAAAATTACCAAAAATTAATAAGATTGAATTCCGAGTTGAGGCCGTCTGGAATCCTCGTTTTTAAACGAAAAATCCAGAAGGCCTCTCTTTCTCCCAATTTTCGGGTTCTGTCACCCCCTTTTGTCTGGACTGGTACTTTCTCTATAATGGTCCAAGAAAAGAAAGAATTATCTTTATTATGTGTAATGGAAAAATGATTGATAAGTGGCGTTGTGAGAACCCCAGCCTTGATGTCCGCTAGGTGTTCTTTTATCCTAACCCTAGCTTCCCTTGTCGTGAGGCCTACATATTGGAGGGCACAATGGGTGCATGAAATCAAATACACTACAAAAGTAGACCTACAGTTGAGGCATAATTTCTTCTGAAAATGTTCTCCAGTGGCCAGGGAGCTAAATGAGTCCCCTACAGTTACTTTTTCACAGGCTTTGCAGTATAAATGGTTACACCTATAGGTTCCATTTAATCTCAACCAGGAGGACCCATTTGTCTGTTCCTTCCTTAATCTCGTGGGTGCAATCATATTGCCTATTGTTCTATTTCTTTTATAAGTGCACCTAATGCCTTCAGTTACTGTCTCTTTCAGAGCATCATCAGCTGACAGTAGATGGTAATTATTTCTAATGATCGGGCATATTTGTGTGTACTGCTGAGAATATTCTGTCGTGAATGTAATTTTCCTGTCCACAATTTCTTTTGTCACTTTTTTATATTTTGTATTTTTCTGTTTCAAAAGATCAACTCTGTTGATTTTAGTAACAGAGTTTCTCTCTTTTGTGATTATGGACCTTGGATAGCCTCTCTCTATGAGTCTATCGGACAGCTCATCCGCCTGTTTCTCATATGTACTGAAATTAGTACAGTTCCTTTTCAGGCGAATGAACTGTCCTCTAGCTACACCCCTAAACACCCTCCTTGGGTGACAACTTGAGGCGTGCAGCAAAGAATTCCAAGTGATCGGCTTCCGATAGGTTTCTGTGGTGATCTTCTGCCCTGTTCTTCCCTTTAGTGTGATGTCCAAAAAATTTACTGTGTGTTCTTGTATCTCGGAGGTAAAGCTAATGCCTACTGTGTTGTTATTTAGTCCCTCTACAAACCTCTCTAGATCATTACGGGAGCCTTGCCAAATAAAAAGGAGGTTGTCAATGAAGCGCCTGTACCACACTGTTACGGTTACCCTTAGTCTCGCTGAGAGATGGACCGCTTAGTAGCCTGGATCCCTATTGCTAAAGAGGGGAGAAGCTGCTTTCCATAGTATTCTATATGAGTCTCGCAAATATAGAATAATCTCCCTTAGCTGCAGTACAGCTAGGATCCCCTTCTGCCCACAAAAACGAGTCAACACTGCGATTGAGGGTCAAACAAGAACTCAGGACTGGGATGCCCAGCCTGCTTTTTATTAAGGTTACATGCACACAGGGCACTCCCAGGGGGAGAGGGGGGGAAGCACAAAATCCCCCATCACACATTTAGATAGAGAGCACTGTCCTTTGACAGGCCACAATAGGATTACAGTACTTAAGATAACAAGTTTACAAGTTCATCTTATCAATTAGCAGTCTGGCTCCAGAGGTGATTAGACAATAGTTTCTAAAAGCTGAAAAAAAAGAGTTAACTCTTTATGAAATGATACTTGTTACGGTTTTCTTGGAGCCCTTCTTAGGCGCTGGCTTGCTGGTTCAGGCATTGCTGCTGGGAAATAAGCTCTTCACAACAAAATAACTAATGCTTCTGTAACAGTGCTCCCTTTCTGTGGAACACTCTGGCAGACACGGTCTGACCCCTTTTCGGGGCAGACTAAGGCTGTCCAGACCGCTGGTTATGCGGGGCTGAGGTCGGTTTGTCTGGACAACCCGTCGGCGTTGCCATTCTGTTTCCCAGGTCTGTAAGTAATGGTGAAATTGAAGGGTTGCAACGATAAGCTCCAACGTAATAGCCTGCCGTTATCTCCAGAGACCCGGTTCAGCCACACCAACGGGTTATGGTCGGTGACCAGAGTGAACTCCTGACCATATAAATAGGGAGTCAATTTCTTTAATGCCCACACCAAAGCCAAACACTCCTTTTCGACCGCTGCATAGCTGACTTCGCGGGGCAGGAGCTTCCGGCTGATGTAGGCAACTGGATGCTCCCCTCCATCTTCGCCTACTTGGCTGAGGACGGCTCCCAGCCCGAACATGGAAGCATCTGTATGGACGATAAAACGTTTGTTAAGGGCTGGGGCCGCCAAGACAGGAGCGTTAATTAGAGCATTTTTGAGAGCCTGGAAAGCCGTTTCACAGTGGGGAGACCACAGGACCTGTCGAGGTAAGTTCTTCTTGGTCAAGTCAGTCAGGGGTTTGGCAAGTGTGCTGTAGTCTGGTACGAACCGTCTATAGTACCCTGCCGTGCCCAGGAAGGCTAGGACCTGAGTCTTAGTGATGGGGGTGGGCCAATTGGCAACAGCTTCTATTTTGGCCGGCTCTGGTCGCTGCTTTCCACACCCCACCCGGTGACCCAGGTACTGTACCTCGGCCATCCCAAAGTGGCATTTTTCTGGCTACAGAGTCAGGCCAGCAGCCCGGATCTGATCCAGAACCATTCCCACATGAGCTAAGTGGTCCTCCCAGGACTCACTGTGGATCGCTATGTCGTCCAGGTAGGCGCAAGCAAAACTCTGGAAGCCATCCAGGAGCCTATCCACCAAGCGCTGGAATGTAGCTGGGGCATTCTTCATCCCAAACGGCATTACCCTAAACTGATATAAGCCGAATGGAGTGACGAATGCCGACTTGGGGATAGCCTCCGGGGCCAGGGGAATCTGCCAGTAACCTTTGCAGAGGTCAATAGTGGTCAGGTAATTTCCCCTGGCTATACGATCGAGTAGCTCGTCTACCCTGGGCATAGGGTAAGCGTCCGTCACGGTCTTTTCATTGAGCCTCCGATAGTCTACGCAGAACCGGGTGGTCCCATCTTTCTTGGGCACCAAGACAACTGGGGAGGCCCAGGGACTATCGGAGGGCTCAATTACCCTGAGCTGGAGCATCTCATCGATCTCCTTCTTCATTCCTGTCCTAACTGCTTCGGGGATTCGGTACGGAGCCTGGCGCAAGGGAGCTTGTCCCGGAGTATCTACCTGGTGGGTGGTTAAAGTAGTGTACCCTGGCTTTGGGGAGAAGGTGAGGTGTTTGGACTGGAGGAGTTGGTTGAGCTGCTCCCTTTCAGTGGGGCTAAGTCGGTCCCCTATCTGAACCTGCGCCACTATACCTGTGGGGAGGCTCTTTTCTAATAGGTCTGGAATGGGTAAACTGTCGGGGTCTTCCTGAGGGGAACAACATACGGCCGTCACGTTCTCTGGTCGCTCAAAATATTCCTTGAGCATGTTTACATGGAATGTCTTTCTAAGATTGTTGTCGTGGCAGCTAGCTATCACATAAGTGGTGTCTCCCCTTTTCTCTACGATCTGGTAGGGACCCTGCCAGGACGCCTGCAATTTGTCTGTCTTCACCGGCTTAAGTACTAACACCTTTTGTCCTATGGTGAAGATTCTCTTTCGGGCCCCCCGATCGTACCATACTTTCTGTCTTCTCTGGGCCAACTGGAGATTAGCCCGCACGGATTTGGCTAATTGCTCCATTCGGTCCCTGAGTTCCAGCACGTATGGCACAATTGGGACACCGTCAGCCTCCATCTCTCCCTCCCAGTGCTCCCGGATCAGGTTTAGGGGTCCCCGTACCTTTCTTCCGTAGAGCAACTCGAAGGGAGAGAACCCTGTCGTTTCCTGGGGCACCTCCCGATAAGTAAATAGGAGGTGCGGCAGGAAGCGTTCCCAGTCTCGGTATTCCTGAGTGAACGTCTTGAGCATTTGCTTGAGGGTCCCATTGAACCTCTCACACAGCCCGTTCGTCTGGGGGTGGTATGGGGAGCTCAGGAGGGACTTAATTTTGCAAACCTGCCAGAGTTGTTGGGTCAATTCAGCCATAAATTGGGTGCCTCGGTCGGATAGGATTTCTTTTGGAAATCCTACCCGGGAGAACACCTGTACTAGTGCATTCGCTACCGTATCCGCTTGTATGTTGGATAGGGCGACAGCCTCTGGGTACCTGGTAGCGTAGTCCACTACGGTAAGAATGTATCGCTTACCGGAGGGACTAGGGGTAGCCAGTGGTCCCACTAGGTCAATAGCAACCCGGCTGAAGGGTTCCTCTACAATGGGCATATTTACTAGCTGGGCTTTAGGGTGATCGCCTCGCCTTCCTACTCGTTGACACACATCGCAGGTGTTACAGTAAGTTCTAACTTCAGCGCGCACCCCTGGCCAAAAGAACGTGTGAGTAATGCGGTGTAGGGTACGGGTAACGGCTAGGTGGCCTGCTAAGGGGATGTCGTGGCCTATTTTGAGGATTTCTTGATGGTATTTGTGGGGCACTACCAGCTGTCGCCTACGCTGTCCCCTTTTCTCTGTCCAGCGGTATAGTTTCCCTTTTTCCCATAAGAATGTTTCGTTATCTGCCCCGCCCCCTCCGGTCTCTGCTCGTTCCCGGTACTTTTGTAAGGTCGGGTCAGTCTTGGACTCTGCCTCGAAAGCATCTGGGGTGTCCCAGGGTATGGGGCCTAACCTGTCAGGCAAGGTCGGGGTAGGTCTTACCTGTGTCTCCCGCACTGGTGAGAGCTCTCGCTCCGTCCGGGCTTGGGCCCGTGTAGTCACGGGGTCCGCCTCGTTGTTGCATACTGGAGCATAGGCAGAAGTCATGGGGCCCAAATCGTTGCCCAGTAGTACTTCGGCAGGTAAATTATCCATTAGGCCCACGTTCACAGCCCCCTTTCCCGCTCCCCAATCAAGATGCACTTTAGCTGTTGGAATTTTGTACACATCCCCCCCGCCACTCTAACGGCCACAGTCTGTCCGGATCGCTTGTGCTCTGGCACCAAATGACTCTGTACCAGCGTGATAGTAGCCCCTGTGTCTCGCAATCCCTCGGTAGATCGCCCCTCGAGCCATACCCTCTGCCGATGGTGCTGGCGGTTATCTGAGGCAGCATATACAGGGTCTGCCTCGTGAAGCGGCCCCACATATCCCTCCATAGGGGCCTCTTGGTTAACACAGAGGGCCCGGGCCGGACGATAGGACCCAGAGGGGTAATTGTAATTCCTGGGTGTCTGGTGCGTATTAAGGGGGCAGCTAGCCATGAAATGCCCTGGTTGCTTGCATCGGTGGCAAGTCGGTCTGGGACGCTCAGAGCTGTTATTGGGTGGTCCTGAGTGTCGGACGGGCCCTGTGGGCACCGGGGCTCGGAATTCAGCACGAGGGGGTGCACGGTAAACCTCTCTGGGTTCGACCCGTGCTGGAGCTCGGTAGTTCATGGGTTCGTGAAGACGGGAGTCATAATGTTCATCGGCCAATTTGGCTGCTTCTTCTAAGGTAGAAGGCCGCCTGTCTCGCAGCCATTCCTTCCCTTGCTGTTCCATGCCATTATAAAAATGTTCTAAGAGAAACAATTGTAAAATTTCCTCCCCAGTCACCGCTTTACTTCCGCTCAGCCAGTGATTTGCCGCTCTCCGCATTCGGTGCGCCCATTCCATATGGGTATCGTTAGGCTTCTTTTCCGTGCCCCGAAACTGTCGGCGATACGTGTCCGGAGTTACAGCGTACCGTCGCAACAGTGTCTCCTTAACTAGCTCATACTGTGTCACTTCCTCAGCACCCAGAGTACGAAAGGCTTCCAGGGCTCGCCCGGATAGTTTCCCAGACAATATCGTGGGCCACTCTCTGTTGGGAATCTGGTGCAGGGCACATTGCCTTTCGAAGTCCGCCAAATATTCATCAATCCCTGTCTCGCTCTCTAGGAAGGGTCGAAATGCTGCATAGGGTATCTTGGGCCTCCCAGCATTTTCGACAGGGATGATTACCTGCGGGGCTTCAGCATTGCGGTGTGCGTTCGCTAGGTTGAGTTCGTGGGCTCGAGTCTCTCGTATATCCTCGTCCGCCTCCGCCATCAACTGCTGTACCAATTCCATGGAGGGGTTCGGCCCGTATAATGAGAGCCTTTCCCGAACAATCCTGGTTTTTTCGTCACTAATCGTGGTCGGTGTTTCCGCCATTGTGAAGCTCTGATCCAGTTCGGTCAATTCTGCGATCAGCT
Source organism: Bombina bombina (assembly GCF_027579735.1). Taxonomy (NCBI): domain Eukaryota; kingdom Metazoa; phylum Chordata; class Amphibia; order Anura; family Bombinatoridae; genus Bombina; species Bombina bombina. The sequence goes on along the minus strand of NC_069503.1, from coordinate 299,931,354 downwards.
CTCTCCTCGGCCGGTTGCTGGCGTACCCCCCTCTGCTTTCAAGTAAATCTTTTAGGGTTGTACGCTTCAATTTTTCGTAAGCGCTCTCCATCCATTCTGTACCTCTCCTAGGAAATCCAGGAAAATCCCGCCGCTGCCGCCAAATGTTACGGTTACCCTTAGTCTCGCTGAGAGATGGACCGCTTAGTAGCCTGGATCCCTATTGCTAAAGAGGGGAGAAGCTGCTTTCCATAGTATTCTATATGAGTCTCGCAAATATAGAATAATCTCCCTTAGCTGCAGTACAGCTAGGATCCCCTTCTGCCCACAAAAACGAGTCAACGCTGCGATTGAGGGTCAAACAAGAACTCAGGACTGGGATGCCCAGCCTGCTTTTTATTAAGGTTACATGCACACAGGGCACTCCCAGGGGGAGAGGGGGGGAAGCACAAAATCCCCCATCACACATTTAGATAGAGAGCACTGTCCTTTGACAGGCCACAATAGGATTACAGTACTTAAGATAACAAGTTTACAAGTTCATCTTATCAATTAGCAGTCTGGCTCCAGAGGTGATTAGACAATAGTTTCTAAAAGCTGAAAAAAAAGAGTTAACTCTTTATGAAATGATACTTGTTACGGTTTTCTTGGAGCCCTTCTTAGGCGCTGGCTTGCTGGTTCAGGCATTGCTGCTGGGAAATAAGCTCTTCACAACAAAATAACTAATGCTTCTGTAACACACACTATCTCCTGTTTGAACAGGTTTCGCTCCCCAAAGACGTGGGAGAGCTCCCACCAACCCATAAAAAGGTTGGCGTAGGAGGGGGCAAATTTGGCCCCCATTGCTGTCCCACGCCTCTGGAGAAAGAACTCCCCCTCAAACAGGAAATAGTTATGGGTTAGGAGAAATCTGGTCACCCACAATATGTAATCTGTAAAGTCCTGGTCATTTGCATATTTTTTAGATAGAAAAAATTCAAGAGCTTCCAGATATGAGTGGTGGCACAGAGCAATTAATCACAGTATATGCTGTGAGCCTCACACATAGGCTGACAGGCAGGCAAATGCAATCAGATTACAAAAAAAAAAAAAGACTGAAGTTCGAGCCCTAAAAAGGGCTTTTTGGGCTGAAGTTCTAGCCCTAAAAAGGGCTTTTTGGGGTGCTGTCCTTACAGCAGAGATTAGAGTGTAGTGGACACTGAATACACTAGCCTAGCTATCAATTTCCTTATAAAATCACCAGCAGCAGCACTAAACCTCCTCTCACTAAGAATGCAGGATCGTAATAAATCTAGAATTGCTGCTGCCCAGGAGCTGGGAGGGTCTGGGAGGGAATGTCTGCTGCTGATTGGCTGAAATGTGTCTGCAGACTGTGAGATACAGGGTCAAAGTTTCCTCAATGATGACGAATAGGGGGCGGATCGAACATCGCATATGTTCGCCCGCCGTGGCGAACGCGAACAAGCTAAGATCGCCAGGAACTGTTCTCTGGCGAACTGTTCGCAACATCACTAGTGTGGGTGTGTATGTATATATATATATATATATATATATATATATATATATATATATATGTATATAAGTGGAGTGTTAAGACAGCGTTTTTCCTTTAATATGACCCAAAACGATCCTTTAAACAAAATTGTGAGATTTTCGTGAGATTTCGTTTAAAGGATCGTTTTGGGTCATTTTATTTCAAGGATCCTATCCAATTGGATTTCTTAATGTCCCTATTTAACTAACAATATATATTTGTTTGTCAAAGACTGACTAAATAAATGATTTTTTACTATACCTGTCACTGAGTATAATCTCATTGATTCCTAACTGGATTACAAGTGTTTCATCTTTAGCAAAACGTCTCTAACAAAGTGTTTCATCTTTAATACAGTGGAGATAAATTATCCTAACCTAACTTAGTATACAGGGAGTGCAGAATTATTAGGCAAGTTGTATTTTTGAGGATTCATTTTATTATTGAACAACAACCATGTTCTCAATGAACCCAAAAAACTAATTAATATCAAAGCTGAATAGTTTTGGAAGTAGTTTTTAGTTTGTTTTTAGTTATAGCTATTTTAGGGGGATATCTGTGTGTGCAGGTGACTATTACTGTGCATAATTATTAGGCAACTTAACAAAAAACAAATATATACCCATTTCAATTATTTATTTTTACCAGTGAAACCAATATAACATCTCAACATTCACAAATATACATTTCTGACATTCAAAAACAAAACAAAAACAAATCAGTGACCAATATAGCCACCTTTCTTTGCAAGGACATTCAAAAGCCTGCCATCCATGGATTCTGTCAGTGTTTTGATCTGTTCACCATCAACATTGCGTGCAGCAGCAACCACAGCCTCCCAGACACTGTTCAGAGAGGTGTACTGTTTTCCCTCCTTGTAAATCTCACATTTGATGATGGACCACAGGTTCTCAATGGAGTTCAGATCAGGTGAACAAGGAGGCCATGTCATTAGATTTTCTTCTTTTATACCCTTTCTTGCCAGCCACGCTGTGGAGTACTTGGACGCGTGTGATGGAGCATTGTCCTGCATGAAAATCATGTTTTTCTTGAAGGATGCAGACTTCTTCCTGTACCACTGCTTGAAGAAGGTGTCTTCCAGAAACTGGCAGTAGGACTGGGAGTTGAGCTTGACTCCATCCTCAACCCGAAATGGCCCCACAAGCTCATCTTTGATGATACCAGCCCAAACCAGTACTCCACCTCCACCTTGCTGGCGTCTGAGTCGGACTGGAGCTCTCTGCCCTTTACCAATCCAGCCACGGGCCCATCCATCTGGCCCATCAAGACTCACTCTCATTTCATCAGTCCATAAAACCTTAGAAAAATCAGTCTTGAGATATTTCTTGGCCCAGTCTTGACGTTTCAGCTTGTGTGTCTTGTTCAGTGGTGGTCGTCTTTCAGCCTTTCTTACCTTGGCCATGTCTCTGAGTATTGCACACCTTGTGCTTTTGGGCACTCCAGTGATGTTGCAGCTCTGAAATATGGCCAAACTGGTGGCAAGTGGCATCTTGGCAGCTGCACGCTTGACTTTTCTCAGTTCATGGGCAGTTATTTTGCGCCTTGGTTTTTCCACACGCTTCTTGCGACCCTGTTGACTATTTTGAATGAAACGCTTGATTGTTCGATGATCACGCTTCAGAAGCTTTGCAATTTTAAGAGTGCTGCATCCCTCTGCAAGATATCTCACTATTTTTGACTTTTCTGAGCCTGTCAAGTCCTTCTTTTGACCCATTTTGCCAAAGGAAAGGAAGTTGCCTAATAATTATGCACACCTGATATAGGGTGTTGATGTCATTAGACCACACCCCTTCTCATTACAGAGATGCACATCACCTAATATGCTTAATTGGTAGTAGGCTTTCGAGCCTATACAGCTTGGAGTAAGACAACATGCATAAAGAGGATGATGTGATCAAAATACTAATTTGCCTAATAATTCTGCACTCCCTGTACTATATACCTCATATTGATGAGGATCTATCAGGTGATTACCAATAATCTCACATTGATATAACTATGTGGTTAACAAACTACACTATGATGTTATGTTCTTTTGTTTTTTAAACCGCTTCCTATATTCCTCTGACTTATGGCATTACATTGTCTACTTAAAAGCGCTGTCTTAACACTCCACTTTGCATACTAACTTTTTTCATAGACTTCCTTTATTCTGGTGACTTTAAAGGTTCAGTCTATTTTCTAGATAGCAGCAGTTTAGTAGCCATAGTTAGTTTGGACATTCTTATGGAATTGCATATATATTGATATATTATTTTATTGTTGGGTATTTCAGAGCTTACACAAATCTCTGTTGTTTTATATATATATATATATATATATATATATATTGCACAAGCTAGTGAACTGCTTATGCAATGCTGCCCCTACAGATTTACGGCCAATCAGCCGCTAGCAGAGGGTGTCAAGCAACCCGATCATATAGGATTGGGGTGGAGACCAGTTACGCTGCTTCATAACTGCTGTTTCCGGTGAGCCTGAAGGCTTGCACAGAAACAGGGGCATCAGGGGCCATTCGGCCCTTAATAAATCGGCCCCAATATCGCTAACACCACTGGCAGAAATGCAGCCCCAAACCAGGACATACCCTCCACCATGTTTTACTGAAGGCTGCAAGCACTCATTATTCCATCTCTCTCCAACTCTTCTTCTCACATATTGTCGACGATTAGACCCAAAAATGTCAAACTTGGATTTGTCACTCCATAATACTCTTTTCCACTGATCTTCATTCCAATATTTTTGAGCTTTAGCATATAGCATTTTCACCCTGTTCTTCTTCCAAAAAAGTGATTTCTTGGCTGCTACTCTTCCACAAAGACCATTCCTGATCAAGCTTCTTCGGACTGTAGAGGGGTCAACTTGGCATCCTGATGAAGCTGCCAGATGCTGAGTCAGGTCCTTGCTGGACTTCTTCTGGTCTCTCAAAGAAGAAACTCTGAGTAACTTCTCATTAGATTATGAATGTTTTCTTTGCCTTTACAGTGCTTTTTTTGTCCTTGACCTCTCCTGATTCTCCAAATTTCTTTATAACAGCTTGAACACCACATCTTGAGTATCTAGTTTGTTTGCTGATTTCACTTTGAGAGTGGCCTTGCTGGTGCAAAAGTATGATTTTATGTCTGTCAAATTCTGTGATCTTTGGTATTTTGAATGGAATAATGCAATTAAAAGTTGGTCTTATTAGCAAGCTTCTAATGAATTAAACTCATACCACATGTGTATGTAATGTTCAAGCATGTCTTGCACAAACCTGGTGTAATAGACCTTTTTCACAGCAGTCATCATTTTGACATGAAATAGTAGGACAAATACAGGTGTTTGCAATGACATTAATTAGGGTTTCATTCAATTTAGGTTTTTGAGCGCCCTGTTCCTGCTATTGCTCAAGTGTAAGGGAGGTCATACTAAATACTTGCCATTTTACCCTATAGAAGCTGTTATTTCTGATTTCTAATGATCATTGTTTACTGCCAAAAGGGCATACACATATCCTGTATTTTCTGGTTGTATTCTAATAAAGAGACTGATAAATAATAATATATGGTCATTACACCATTGCTAAAACAACAAATCTAATGTTGTCCTAAGACTTTTGCACAGTACTGTGTATGTATATATGTATAATACTAGAATAGCAGCACAAGATATATATATATATATATATATATATATATATATATATATATATATATTTTATTTATTATGTACCTATGGTGCAGACCCTTAAAAAAATATGAATATTAGAAAAAAAAAAAGAAAGAAAACAGTGATAAATATGGTGCTGCAAAAAAGAAAGGGATGAGAAACTATAGTAGGAAGAAAAATCATAACCATGGCCTACGCCTGGTTACAAAGTATAACTGTCATTGGAATAAAATAAAAGATATTTTGAGAAAGAATTGTTAATTCTTGACAACTGATGAACAGGTCCTCAATGAAGTTGGTAGAAGATTATTGTTTACTGCCAAAAGGGCATTACATTTGAGAGATAAATTGACCCATAGTAACTATGTAGCCAAACTGGTTGACTGGCTCTCTAGGATATAGTTAAAAGGAACCTTTTCCTGTGGTAAATGCGTTACATGTGAATACATGAGTGGAACCAAGATGATTACTACAGATGGAAATAGGTTCTATGATATTCTGTAATACTGAAAGAGTAGTGTATCTGTTGTCCAGTTCATGTCTCAGATTCTATGTCAGAAAAACTAATATAAAGTACAAAGATAGAATAAGAGAGCGTAGGGATGATATTGCTAATAGGAATCTTGATAGTAGTGTTGTATGTGAGTAAAATGCTAGGTTTGCCACATGAGGCTTAAGATTGTTTAGGACTAGTGGAAGTGCATGTGAAAAGATGGTCTGCATTTGCTATCTATTATGTCCATCTCTGTATTTGTGTATATTTATTCCTCATGTTGTTTTTATGCTGTGTACTTTGCTGCCGCTATTGTATTATATATGTTTAGTGAATAGTCACTTGTCACTCTATATATAGTGCAATGTGAAAACAGACCTCCTGTGTAATGATGTGTGATATAATCTACAGCTCTGTTCGTCTGGTGGAGTGGGCGCCGCTTGGCTGCATTTATCCACCGGGACTAACCTGCATTCTTCATTTCTGCATTAATCACTTGGCTGCATGTATCCATTAATGTGGAACATTTACCTTGCATCTTTTGCTGCTTGCATGTCTTCTGGCTCTTACTTACCTACATTGCTACTTCAGTGTACATAGATCCCAGTTATAACCTGCCCAGGTGACATCTGCTCCTCGGGGTCTGATGCAGCAGGTTGTGGATTGTTTATTTGCCTTGTGAGGTATTTTTCTAGGCATCATTTGTGTATTTGTGCATATTTTTATTTTCTATATATGATTCTTCTGTGTGCTGTATTTGGGGGTTGTGTTTTGATCTGTGAGAAGCATCACATAAATTTTGAATGTAATTAACTATACTGAATCATTTGTGAATAATAAACAATTCTTCTCTGAATTATTAAAAGAGAGCTGAATTCTCTTTCTTTTTTGCAGTGCAATATTTGGCGCTGTTTTCTTTCTTTTTTTGCTAAAATTTATATATTTATTTGATGAAGGGGTGAGATCCAGAAATGTTTTTTTGTGCACAATAAAGCACATTTGAAAAATTCTAGAGAGTGAGAGCCTGTGTTGCATTATATATATATATTATTGATATATTCCAGCCTATCAAGAGGAGGTTAAGAACCCTCACAGAGCTTTAGCCCCTTGCACCTCCTCTCCCTCTCCAGTTTACGTATAGCCGAGCAGAGGAGAGAGACAGAAAAAAGGTGTGAAAGTCAGAAAGCAGAGTTACGAATGAAAAACTGTCAGCCATATACAAAAATTGTGCGGGGGCTATGGACTCTCATCAGCCTAAAGGAAACAAATTTATCAGTAAGTATAAATCCTGTTTTACTTTTTAGATGATAAGAGTCCACAGCTTCATAACATGTGGGATACAATTCCCAAGCTGAGGGTCCATGTTAAGAACGGGTGGGACAAAAAGTAGGCAGTTCCTATTTGCCAGACACTGTGACCTGAAACACTTTCCTGCCAAATGCTGTGTCAGAAGAAGCATAAATGTCAAACGATAACATTTGGAAAAAGTGTGAAGGGAAAAGAAAGTTTCTGCCTTGCAAATCAGTTCCAAGGAAGTACCATCCTTGAAAGCTCAGGAAGTAGATACTTATCTCATTGAGTGAACAGTTACTCTCTTCAGTTGCAGATTTACCGCAACAGAGTAAGCATTACAAATAATCTGCTTGAGCCAGGATACCAGGGCCACCATTGCAGCTTTCTGACCCTTCCTAGGACCAGAGTAGTGGACTAATAAACTGGAAGTTTGTCTAAAGTCTTTAGTAGACTGAATATAGAACTTTAAAGATCTGACAACATCTAAGTTGTGAAGTAATCTTTCCTTTTGGATTAGAAGACACACAAAAAAAGAACAACTATTTCCTGATTAATATTTTCTGAAGATACCACCTTAGGAACAAAATCATATTTGGTCCACAGGAAGAAAAGAATCTTCCAGGACAACAGTTTAAAGTCTAAAATATGCATAGATTCAAAAGGAGAACCTTGCAGAACAGAGAGAACTAAATTAAAGTTTGAAGGAGAAAATGTTCTGACAATAGAACAAATTCTCAACAGGGCAGTCTACACCAGAATGTTTATTGTTTAAAAAGATAGATAATGCCTTTATTACCCATTCCCTAGTTTTAAATACAATTTTTACCTCTGTGATTACCTTGTATCTAACCCTTTGCAAACTGCCCCCTTATTTCAGTTCTTTTGACAGACATCCATTTTGGCCTATCAGAGCTGGCTCACCTGAACTCCACGTGCGTGAAAAACCCTCTAGTGGTGAAAAACTGTCAAAATGCCCTGATAGAAGAGGCGGTCTTCAAGGGCTTAGAAATTAGCATATGAACCTCATAGGCTTAGCTTTCAACAAAGAATACCAAGAGAACAAAGCAAAATTGGTGATAAAAGTAAATTGGACAATTGTTTAAAATTACATTCTCTATCTGAATCATGAAAGTTTATTTTGGACTAGACTTTAATTCAATATCTGAACCTTTAGAGAACTAGCTGATAGGCCTTTATCTCGACCATCCTGAAGAAACTAAAGTATTCTGGGAATTTTAAAGGATTTCCATTTTGAACATCTTTTTGTGAAACAAAACAGTTAATTTATATCTGACCCTTTAGAGTACTAGCTGAATAGCCCTTATCTAGTCCATCCTGAAGGAACTAAAGTATTCTGGGAATTTTAAAGGATTTCCAAGAAAAAACATCAAGAAGAACATCAAAGAAAGTAAGCTTTCCAGATGATATGATAAATTCTTTGCTTAATTGGCTTACTTACATGAAGCAAAGTATAGATATCCGAGTCAGAGAAACCACTGATCTTGAGGTCTAAGAATTTAACCTTCACACTGTCAAATTCAGCAAAGTGAGATCTGGGTGAAACAGTGGTCCTTAATACAGAAGATCCTTTCTTATGGGTAGGGTCCATGTAGGAAAAGAAGACATCTGAATTAGGTCTGCATACCAAGTTCTGCAGGCCCACACCAGAGCTATGAGAATTAGTGAAGCTGAATCCTGTTTGATTCTTGTAATGGCTCTTGAAAGAAGAACAAATTGGGAAAACAGGAATGTTAAATGAAATATTTAGGGACCAACTAAGGCATCTATCATAGAGTTTTGGAGTCTCTATATCTGGCACAATATGCTTGAAGCTGAGATTCAGCTTGTACACCATTAGATCTATACATGGTAAAATCCAATTTAGAATAAACTGGTTGAATATGTTGTGATGAAGAACCATTCTCATGACTGAACAGATTAAAGTAGTCTGCATCCCAATTGTTCACTCCTTGAATACAAAGTTGATAGAGAACAGCTATTCATAACAGAAAGAGAGACATTTCTTGCATGGTGAGGAAGATGTAAGTCCCTCCTTGTTGATTTAAGCAACCGCTGTATAGATGTCTTTTAAGAAATGGAGATGGGACTTGACTGAGAATGGACCAGGGCATGAAGAGCTCTAAGAAAAGCTCAGAGTTCGAGAATGTTGAGTGTTAACCACACCTCCAGAGGGAAACAAACTCCTTGCATCCCCTCAAGACCTCCAGATGGAGCCCTGGCCCAGGTGAGGGCTGATGAGAGCCCTGAAAACAAAGAAAGGAAAGCAAAAAAGGATTAAAGGTAACCATCCTCACCTGTGATCTGTTTTCGTGTAATTAGTGTGTGTGTATAAAAGGTCAATGAGTTTCTGGACTCCTGACAGACCCTTACATCTTTCATCCAGTGCTGCACTGATGATTCTGAATTCTGAGTCATGGGGAAAGCAAAATAACTGTCAAAGGATCTGCAGGAAAATGTAGTTGAACTGTATAAAACAGGAAAGGGATATAAAAAGATATCCAAGGAATTGAGAATGCAAATCAGCAGTGTTCAAACTCTAATAAAGAAGTGGAAAATGAGGGGTTCTGTTGAAACCAAACCACGGCCAGGTAGACCAACTAAAATTTCAGCCACAACTGCCAGGAAAATTGTTCGGGATGCAAAGACTAACCCACAAATAATTTCAGGTGAAATACAGGGCATGTGGCGTGGCTGTTTCAAGATGCATAATAAGGAGGCACTTGAAGAAAGATGGGCTGCATGGTTGAGTCACCAGAAGAAAGCCATTACTATGCAAATGCCACAAAGTATCCCACTTACAATATGCCAAACAGCACAGAGACAAGCCTCAAACCTTCAGGCACACATCTGAACAATCTGAAAAAACACATCTGGATGGAAAGACCACTCCCCTGGATGTAAAGTCTGGCGGCTGAGATAATCCGCCTCCCAATTGTCTACACCTGGGATATGTACCGTAGAGATTAGACAGGAGCTGGATTCCGCCCAAGCAAGTATCCGAGATACTTCTTTCATAGCTTGGGGACTGTGAGTCCCACCCTGATGATTGACATAAGCCACAGTTGTGATATTGTCTGTCTGAAAACAAATGAATGGTTCTCTCTTTAGCAGAGGCCAAAACTGAAGAGACTTGCATCTGTTGAAATCACAGTCCAGGTCGGCCGAACAAAAGAAGCCCCTTGAACCAAACGATGGTGATCTATCCACCATGTCAGAGAGTGTCGTACATTGGGATTCAAGGATATTAATTGTGATATCTTTGTATAATCCCTGCACCATTGATTCAGCATGCAAAGTTGTAGAGGTCTCATGTGAAAACGAGCAAAGGGGATCGCGTCTGATGCTGCAGTCATGAGATCTAAAACTTCCATGCACATAGCCACTGAAGGGAATGACTGAGACTGAAGGTGCCGGCATGCTGCGACCAATTTTAAATGTCTCTTGTCTGTTAGAGACAGAGTCATGGACACTGAATCTATCTGGAAACCTAAAAAGGTGACCCTTGTCTGAGGAATCAAGAAACTTTTTGGTAAATTGATCCTCCAACCATGTTTCCGAAGAAACAACACTAGTTGATTTGTGTGAGATTCTGCAGTATGTAAAGACTGAGCTAGTACCAAGATATCGTCCAAATAAGGAAAGACTGCAATACCCTGTTCTCTGATTACAGATAGTAGGGCACCCAGAACCTTTGAAAAGATTCTTGGAGCTGTTGCTAGGCCAAATGGAAGAGCAACAAATTGGTAATGCTTGTCTAGAAAAGAGAATCTCAGAAACTGAAAGTGTTCTGGATGAATCGGAATATGAAGGTATGCATCCTGCAAGTCTATTGTGGACATATAATGTCCTTGCTGAACAAAAGGCAGAATAGTCCTTATAGTCACAATCTTGAAAGTTGGTACTCTTACATAACGATTCAAAATTTTCAGATCCAGAACTGGTCTGAACAAATTTTCTTTCTTTGGTACAATGAATAGGTTTGAATAAAACCACAAACCTTGTTCCTGAGGAGGAACTGGCATGATTACCCCTGAAGACTCCAGGTCTGAAACACACTTCAGAAAAGCCTGAGCTTTTACTGGATTTACAGGGATGCGTGAGAGAAAAAATCTTCTCACAGGAGGTCTTACTTTGAATCCTATTCGATACCCTTGAGAGACAATGCTCTGAATCCAATGATTTTGGACAGATTTTATCCAAAAATCCTTGAAAAACCTTAATCTGCCCCCTACCAGCTGAGCTGGAATGAGGGCCGCACCTTCATGCGGACTTAGGGGCAGACTTTGGTTTCCTAAATGGCTTGGATTTATTCCAATTTGAGGAAGGCTTCCAACTGGAAGCAGATTCCTTGGGAGGAGGATTGAGTTTTTGTTACTTATTCTGACGAAAGGAACGAAAACGGTCTGAAGCCTTAGATTTACCCTAAGGTTTTTTATCCTGAGGCAAAAAACTCCTTTTCCTCCAGTGATAGTTGAGATAATAGAATCCAACTGAGAACCAAATAAATTATTACCTTGGAAAGAAAGAGATAGTAATCTAGATTTAGATGTCATATCAGCATTCCAAGATTTAAGCCACAAAGCTCTTCTAGCTAATACAGCTAAAGACATGGATCTAACATCAATTTTGATAATATCAAAAATGGCATCACAAATAAAATGATTAGCATGTTGCAGTAAGCGAACAATGCTAGATATGTCAAAATCCAATTCATGTTGCGCTAAATTTTCTATCAAGAAAGTTGATGCAGCCCCAACATCACCCAAAGAAATAGCAGGTCTGAGATGATGACCTGAATATAAATAGGCCTTCCTTAGATAAGATTCAAGCTTCCTATCTAAATGATCCTTAAAGGAAGTGCTATCTTCCATAGGAATATAGGTACATTTAGCAAGAGTAGAAATAGCCCCATCAACTTTGGGGATCTTTTCCCAAAACTCTATAGATTTTGCTGGTAAAGGATACAATCTCTTAAACCTTGAAGAAGGAATAAAGGAAGTACCTGGCTTATTAGATTCCCTAGAAATTATATCAGAAATAGTCTAAGGAATGGGAAAAACACCTGGGGAAACCACAGGAGGTTTAAAAACAGCATTTAAACGTTTATTAGACTGAACGTCAATAGGACTGGTTACCTCAATATCCAAAGTAATTAACACTTCTTTTAATAAAGAACGCATATACTCTATTTTAAATAAATAAGTAGATTTGTCAGTGTCAATATCTGAGGAAGGATCTTCTGTTTCAGATAGATCCTCATCAGAAGAGGATGAATTATTATGTTGTTGGTCATTTGAAATTTCATCAGCTAAATGAGAAGTTTTAAAAGACCTTTTACGTTTATTAAAAGGTGGAAATGCAGACAAAGCCTTCATAATAGAATCAGAAACAAATTCTTTAAAATTTACAGGTATATCATGCACATTAGAAGTTGAAGGAACTGCAACTGGCAATGTACTATTACTGATAGAAACACTATCTGCATGTAAAAGTTTATCATGACAACTATTACAAATGACATTCGGTGGAATAATTTCTACAATTTTACAACAAATGCACTTAGCTTTGGTAGAACCGATGTCAGGCAGCAATGTTCCAGCAGAAACTTCAGAGGCAGGATCAGATTGGGAAATCTTGCTCAATGTAAGAGAAAAAACAACATATAAAGCAAAATTATCTATTTCCTGAAATGACAGTTTTAGGAATGGGAAAAAAATAGGCCTCTTGATAGAAAAGAAAGCAGGGGGCAAACAAAAATGGGGTATTGAAATAATGAAAAAAATTTGGCGCCAAGTATGACGCACAACGTAACAAACTTTTTTGGCGCCAAAAATGACCGGAAATGACACACTTGCGTCACTAATGACGCCGCCGTGTGAAAGGTCTCAGCGTCACGTATGACGCCAGAAATGACGAAATTGCATCAAAAAAATTATTTTTTCGCTCCAAAAAAAGTTTGCACCAAAAATGACGCAATAAAGTCTAACATTTGACGCACCCACGGGCCTAACACCCGCAATTGCAAAAAGTAGTCAAATTGAAAAAAGACTAAACCCCAGGTAAGAAATAAATTTCTTAAAGTGTTTATATTCCCAAATATGAAACTGACAGTCTGCAGAAGGAAATACATGAACCTGACTCATGGCAAATATAAGTACAATACATATATTTAGAACTTTATATAATTTGCATAAAGTGCCAAACCATAGCTGAGAGTGTCTTAAGTAATGAAAACATACTTACCAAAAGACACCCATCCACATATAGCAGATAGCCAAACCAGTACTAAAACAGTTATTAGTAGAGGTAATGGTAAATTGAGAGTATATCGTTGATCTGAAAAGGGAGGTAGGAGATGAATCTCTACGACCGATAACAGAGAACCCATGAAAAAGACCCCCGTTAGAGAAATCATCGTATTCAATAGGTGATACTCCCTTCACGTCCCTCTGACATTCGCTGTACTCTGAGAGGAATCGGGCTTCAACAATGCTGAGAAGCGCATATCAACGTAGAAATCTTAGCACAAACTTACTTCACCCCCTCCATAGGAGGCAAAGTTTGTAAAACTGAATTGTGGGTGTGGTGAGGGGTGTATTTATAGGCATTTTGAGATTTGGGAAACTTTGCCCCTCCTGGTAGGATTGTATATTCTATATGTCACTAGCTCATGGACTCTTGCCAATTACATGAAAGAAAACAAAAAGTTTGTCCAAAGAAGGCAAAAAAACCCTGAGCATGGCTAATTTTTACCACAAGGAAGAAATTCCTTCTTGACCCCCAAAAAAGGGTGATCGGTTATACAACCTAGACCAGGAGAAAAAGTATTTGCTTTGTACCCATACACCACCCCTTCTCTATCCTTAAAACACTCACCACCTGTTGCCCCCTCCTTTAGCTGCTGATGGGCAGTTTAGCTGCTGATGGGCTGTATCGTGGTAGTACCCACACCCACCCTTTCCTCCTCCCCGGCAGATCATCTTCTTGCATGGTTACCTAAAGAAAATAACTATTATTACTATAACTATGTGGATGGTCTTTTTTGTAGACATTCTTTTAAAACACCAACTAGAAGATATTATGTTATTATGACATCACAATGGCAAGATGTAGCACTTTAACATTATTTAGCTGGCAGTGACTGACTGTGGCTGCTAATAACCGGTTGTGACTGGAGTTTAGCAAATTGTAACAGGACTTGACAGGTCATTATAAAGTTTATGCCTGGCATGTCAGGGCAAAGATGATTTTGAAAGGGATGTGGTCTATGGTGAGATGCTGGACTAGGAGAGGCTCAAAAGTATGTTTTATGTGTGTGTATTTGTGTATATATATTTATCAGGGTGGATAAAAATCTATGTTTTTTGTTTTGTTTTTAGATTAAAAATCTGATTTTTTTAATTTAAATAGGATTTTTTTTTTATTTCAATAGTTTTTTTTAATTAAAGGAAAGACCTAGCTAAAGATAGTTTCTATTTTATATACATTATAATCTAATTGTTATTTATCCTGAAATATAGATTAGTTTTTAATTATATAGCAAAATGCTGTATATTCATGGCTGTAAATTCATAAATCATAATATTGTCTTTTTGGTAAATTAATTTCATTAAGCCCTTAGTGACCAAAGCACTTTTCAAGTTTCTTACCGTTTGGGACCAGGGCTATTTTTACATTTCCGTGGTGTTTGTGTTTAGCTGTAATTTTCCTCTTACTCATTTACTATACCCATGCATATTATATACTGTTTTACTCGCCATTAAATGAACTTTCTTTCATTATTTTCATCATATCTTATTATTTAAAATGTTTTTAGAAAATATGATGAAAAAATGGAAAAAAACACACTTTTTCAAAATTTTGTCCTGAGTTTAGAAATACCCAATGTTTACATGTTCTTTGCTTTTGTTGCAAGTTATAGGGAAATAAGTACAAGTAGCACTATTTCCAAAAAATTTTTTTTTCAAAATTAGCAATATTATAACACTGATATGTCAGGAATCCATCACATGTATATATATATATATATATATATATATATATATATATATATATATATATATATATATATATTAAGACAACCCAAAGTATTGATCTAGGCCCATTTTGGTATATTTCATGCCACCATTTCACCGCCAAATGCGATTAAATGAAAAAAATAGCTAACTTTTTCACAAACTTTATGTTTCTCATTGAAATTATTTACAAACAGTTTGTGCAATTATGGCACAAATGGTTGTAAATGCTTCTCTGGGATCCCCTTTGTTCAGAAATGGCAGACATATATGGCTTTAGCATTGCTTTTTGGTAATTAGAAGGCAGCTTAATGCTGCTGTGCACCACACTCGTATTATGCCCTGCGGTGAAGGGGTTAATTAGGTAGCTTGTAGGGTTAATTTTAGCTTTAGTGTAGTGTAGTAGACAACCCAAAGTATTGATCTAGGCCCATTTTGGTATATTTCATGCCACCATTTCACCGCCAAATGCGATCAAATAAAAAAAATTGTTCACTTTTTCACTAACTTTAGGTTTCTCACTGAAATGATTTACAATAACTTGTGCAATTATGGCACAAATGGCTGTAAATGCTCCTCTGGGATCCCCTTTGTTCAGAAATAGCAGACATATATGGCTTTGGCGTTGCTACGCACCACACTTTTATTATGCCCAGCAGTTAAGGGGTTAATTAGGTAGCTTGTAGGGTTAATTTTAGCTTTAATGTAGAGATCAGCCTCCCACCTGGCATATCCCACCTCCTGATCCCTCCTTGACCCCCCTCAAACAGCTCTCTTCCCTCCCCCACATCACAATTGTCACTGCCATCTTAAGTACTGGCAGAAAGTCTGCCAGTACTAATATATATATATATATATATATATATATATATATATATATATATATATATATACAGGGAGTGCAGAATTATTAGGCAAATGAGTATTTTGACCACATCATCCTCTTTATGCATGTTGTCTTACTCCAAGCTGTATAGGCTCGAAAGCCTACTACCAATTAAGCATATTAGGTGATGTGCATCTCTGTAATGAGAAGGGGTGTGGTCTAATGACATCAACACCCTATATCAGGTGTGCATAATTATTAGGCAACTTCCTTTCCTTTGGCAAAATGGGTCAAAAGAAGAACTTGACAGGCTCAGAAAAGTCAAAAATAGTGAGATATCTTGCAGAGGGATGCAGCACTCTTAAAATTGCAAAGCTTCTGAAGCGTGATCATCGAACAATCAAGCGTTTCATTCAAAATAGTCAACAGGGTCGCAAGAAGCGTGTGGAAAAACCAAGGCGCAAAATAACTGCCCATGAACTGAGAAAAGTCAAGCGTGCAGCTGCCAAGATGCCACTTGCCACCAGTTTGGCCATATTTCAGAGCTGCAACATCACTGGAGTGCCCAAAAGCACAAGGTGTGCAATACTCAGAGACATGGCCAAGGTAAGAAAGGCTGAAAGACGACCACCACTGAACAAGACACACAAGCTGAAACGTCAAGACTGGGCCAAGAAATATCTCAAGACTGATTTTTCTAAGGTTTTATGGACTGATGAAATGAGAGTGAGTCTTGATGGGCCAGATGGATGGGCCCGTGGCTGGATTGGTAAAGGGCAGAGAGCTCCAGTCCGACTCAGACGCCAGCAAGGTGGAGGTGGAGTACTGGTTTTGGCTGGTATCATCAAAGATGAGCTTGTGGGGCCTTTTCGGGTTGAGGATGGAGTCAAGCTCAACTCCCAGTCCTACTGCCAGTTTCTGGAAGACACCTTCTTCAAGCAGTGGTACAGGAAGAAGTCTGCATCCTTCAAGAAAAACATGATTTTCATGCAGGACAATGCTCCATCACACGCGTCCAAGTACTCCACAGCGTGGCTGGCAAGAAAGGGTATAAAAGAAGAAAATCTAATGACATGGCCTCCTTGTTCACCTGATCTGAACCCCATTGAGAACCTGTGGTCCATCATCAAATGTGAGATTTACAAGGAGGGAAAACAGTACACCTCTCTGAACAGTGTCTGGGAGGCTGTGGTTGCTGCTGCACGCAATGTTGATGGTGAACAGATCAAAACATTGACAGAATCCATGGATGGCAGGCTTTTGAGTGTCCTTGCAAAGAAAGCTGGCTATATTGGTCACTGATTTGTTTTTGTTTTGTTTTTGAATGTCAGAAATGTATATTTGTGAATGTTGAGATGTTATATTGGTTTCACTGGTAAAAATAAATAATTGAAATGGGTATATATTTGTTTTTTTTTAAGTTGCCTAATAATTATGCACAGTAATAGTCACCTGCACACACAGATATCCCCCTAAAATAGCTATAACTAAAAACAAACTAAAAACTACTTCCAAAACTATTCAGCTTTGATATTAATGAGTTTTTTGGGTTCATTGAGAACATGGTTGTTGTTCAATAATAAAATTAATCCTCAAAAATACAACTTGCCTAATAATTCTGCACTCCCTGTATATATATGTATATATAATTGTTTTAATTTTTTCATGTATTCTGCTGTGTTTGGTCCCCCCTTAGCCCCCAACCTCCTGATCCTCCCGGATGACTTTCTTAAAATGTATTAACCCCCCTTTCCCTCTCCGTCCCAACCACTTGCGTGCACCGGATCAGGAAGTGATCCAAAGATGGGCCGCCCACCCACCTCCCTGCTAAAGCTCCCATCCACCAACAATTAGCACCATCGCTGGCCGATGCAGAGATTGCGACAGAGTGGCTCTCTCTGCATCGGTGGGTAAAAAAAGGTATTGCAGTGATGCCTCAATATCGAGGCATCACTGCAATACCTTGAAAGTGGCTGGAAGCGATCACGATCACTTCCACTGCTTGAAACCCCTGAGGGCGTACAGGGTATGTCCTTGGTCATTAAGTGCTAGTTTCTGTAGGATGTACCCTGTTCGTCCTTGGTTGTTAAGGGGTTAAAGGGATAGTAAAGTCCAAATTAAACTTTCACGATTCAGATAGGGCATGTCATTTTAAACAACTTTCTAATTAACTTTAATCATCAAATTTGCTTTGTTCTCTTGGTATTCTTAGTGGAAAGCTAAACCTAGGTAGCCTCATATGCTAATTTCTAAGCTCTTAAAGGCCACCTCTTATTTGAGTGCATTTTACAGTTTTTGACAGCTAGAGGGCATTAGTTCATGTGTTTCATATAAATAACATTGTGCTCATGCACGTGGAGTTATTTAAGAGTTAGCACTAATTGCCTGAAATGCAAGTCTGTCAAAAGATCTGAGATAAGGAGGCAGTCTGCAGAAGCTTACATACAAGGTAATTACAGAGGTAAAAAGTATATTTCTATAACAGTGTTGGTTATGCAAAACTGGGGAATGTTAAATAAAGGGATTATCTATCTTTTTAAACAACAACATTTTTGGTGTTTACTATCCCTTTAATCCATTCACAATGTCCTGCTCTCCTAGAGGTTTCTATAAGATTAGTTTGGGAAAATGTTCTATCTTAAAGATATTATCACAATATATTGGTTTTGTAGTTCTCAAAACTGTGAATTTGTGTCTGCAGAAATAACATGACCCTTCCTTACAGCAAAATGTTATAAAGCAAACATACAGGGGGATATGTATCAAAGCGTCAACTATATTGCATTCGCGGGTGTCAATACGCTCGCCTTACATCGCCAAACATTGCGGCTGCGGATCTGAATACGATCTCCATATTTATAAATAAAGCCGTCAAAAACACACGCACCAAGTACAGGGCGATGAGCATCGGACTGTTGTTAACTAACAGTCATCAATGACACTGCTATTCGTGTTTTTCCCAACTTTATACCATTTCACTAAACGCCGCCACTATACTAAAATGTTTAACCCCTATCCCGCCACCGCCTCAACCTAAATAAAGTTATTAACCCCTATCCCGCCACTCCCCGCCACCGCCGCAACCTAAATAAACTTATTAACCCCTATCCTGCCGCTCCCCGCCACCGCTGCAACCTTAATAAAGTTATTAACCCCACCCCTAAACCTCTGGCCTCCCACATCACCACAACTAACTAAACCTATTAACCCCTAAACTGTCAGCCCCCCACATCGCCAACAATTTAATTAAGCTATTAACCCCTAAACCTAACAACCCCTTAACTTAAAATTAAAATTACAACATCCCTATCTTAATATAAATGAAAACTTACCTGTAGAATTAAAATAAACTAATTTGAAACTATTAATTAACCTACCCTAACTATTATACTACAATTAAATTAAACTACCAATTATATAAACTAAATTACATATTAAAAAAACTTAACCCTACTAAAATTATTTAAATATAAAAATGGACCGGCAAATCAACGCTGTCTCTTCTGCATGCTTCCACACACTTCACCTGCTGCGAAAGATCTTGAAATGGATCCCAACCGAGACCAGGAAGACTGTCACTCACGCCCTCGTCAGCAGCCGACTGGACTATGGTAATGCACTCTATGCCGGCACCACCATCAAGCTCCAAAAGAGACTACAGCGCATCCAGAACGCCTCGGCCAGACTAATCCTTGACATCCCTCGTCAATGCCACATCACCAAACACCTGCGGGACCTGCACTGGCATCCCATCAACAAAAGAATAACCTTCAAGCTTCTCACCCACGCATTCAAGGCCCTCCACAACATCGGTCCCGAATACTTGAACCACCGCGTTACCTTCTACACCCCTGCCAGACAACTTTGATTGGCCAACAAAGCCCTCGCGGTCATCCCGCATCAGGAAAACCACAGAGGGAGGCAGATCCTTCTCTCACCTGGCAGCCAAGACTTGGAACACCCTCCCGCTGCACCTCAGACAAGCTACCGCCCTAACTAAGTTCAGAAAGGACCTCAAAACCTGGCTCTTCGACTGAATTGCAACCCTCAGCGCCTTAAGACCCTTACGGGTGAATAGCTGCGCTTTACAAGAACCCAATAGATAGATAGATAGAATTAAACCTTATTGGCATGGCATCCGTGGCCTCAAGGGTGGCGGATTGAAAACCAGGTATGATGCATCCAAATATCCGCAAGCGTACCTGTTAAAAGTTTGATAAATGTGAAAAAGTGTCAAATAGAGCCGAATGTGTATTCTGAACATCGTAATAATGTAAACATCGATCTGCTTCGGATTGAGACCGGAGAATCGTATGTTTTACGCCATACATTTCAACATTTGCCGGTCTTGAGGCTTTGATAACTAGGTTGGATCAATCTCGCAACAATTACGATGCAGAATTTCTGCGTATTTGTGGTTGACACTTTGATAGATAGGCCCCACAGAGTTTCAGACAGAGCATACAATTTTCAGATTTACTTCTATTATAAAATCCTTTGTATCCTTTGTTGAACAAGCAGCTAGCTCACAGTAGTGTATTGTTTCTAAGCCTTCCTCTGTATGCTTTTCACAATTGAATTATGGAGAACAAAGCAATTTAGATAAGAGAAGTAAATTGGAAAATTGTTAAAAATTGCATGCTCTTTCTGAATCATGAAAGTTTAATTTTGACTTTAATGTTAATGTAATGCCTTTGCTCCCCTACAAATCTATGTTTCAAGAAGCTCAATAAAAAGAAGATTATTTGGAGTGGAATAGATCTGCACAATGTTATTGTTTTAGTTAAATAAATCTATTTAAATTGTTATTATTAAGGTAATGGTTATTTTTCTTTAGTTAAAGGGACACTGAACCCAATTTTTTTTCTTTCGAGATTCAGATAGAGCATGCAATTTTAAGCAACTTTCTAATTTACGCCTATCATAATTTTTTCTTCGTTCTCTTGATATCTTTATTTGAAAAAGAAGGCATCTAAGCTTTTTTTTTATTCAGAACTCTGGACAGCACTTTTTCATTGGTGGATGAATTTATCCACCAATCAGCAAGGACAACCCAGGTTGTTCACCAAAAATGGGCCGGCATCTAAACTTACATTCTTGCATTTCAAATAAAGATACCAAGAGAATGAAGAAAATTTGATAATAGGAGTAAATTAGAAAGTTGCTTAAAATTTCATGCTCTATCTGAATCCGGAAAGAAATAATTTGGGTTCAGTGTCCCTTTAAATAAAACTATTTAAATTATTATATAGGTAATCATTATTTTTCTCCTACTACAGCTGAAAAGTTGGTCAAATATTAATAATTAACCTATATATATATATATATATATATATAAACCAGGGGTTGAAAATGATCCCAAAATACTACTAGTCCTAGTTTACTAATACATTATACATTTTGGAGTCACTATATGCTAAACTTTAATACACTTTAATACATTTTTTAGGTGTAATAAAATAAATCTTTTTCTCCAGACTCCTAACTTATAATTGAAAATAGAAAGAGCATATAGTGCACATATAGACATCAAGACACACTCCCAGAGACACTAATTAGTCTTACCGTTTAGAAAACAAGTTTTCTTTTGCAGTTAACAGCACTGAGTGGGAAGGGAAATAAATAAGGTAAATGGGAAGGATCAGTGAGGTTGGTAATAAAAGAGGCAATGCTAATGCAAGCCTGCCTATGATACAGGGATATCAATGAGTTAAAGGGACAGTCTAAACCAGAATTGTTGTTGTTTAAAAAGATAGATAATCCTTTTATTCCCCAGTTTTGCATAACCAACTGAGTTATATTAATATACTTTTTTAAGCCTCTGCTCACTGCCCCCTTATCTCAGATCTTTTGACAGACTTGCATTTTAGCCAATCAGTGATAACTCATAAATAACTCCACGGAAGTGAGCACAATGTTATCTATATGACACAAGTGAACTAACAGTGTCTAACTGTGAAAAACTGTCAAAATGTACTGAGATAAGAGGCAGTTCAACGGCTTAGAAATTAGCATATGAACCTACCTAAGTTTAGCTTTCAACAAAGAATACCAACAGAACATAGTAAATTTGATGATAAGTGTAAATTGGAAAGTTGTTTAAAATTGCATGCCCTAAAGTTTGACTAGACTGTCCCTATAACCACTATGGGAATATTGAACTGTTTTACACCCACCGACATCCAGTGAATATAGACATAGCAATGAGTTTACCACTATAGCAGTAGAGAACGGTTTTACATCCCTTCACTGCTGGGAAAAAACATAGATAAGAAAAGATAAAAAGATAAGTTTAAAAATATTTTCAAATGATAAAAGCCTTCTAGCTTCACAATAGAAGCAAAACAGCTGTACCCTTTTGAATTACACTTGTAGCAGTTTATAAAATGCTGTGGTTTTTTGTCTTAGTGTCTATGTAGTTTTCTGCTTTTACACAGGCGTTGACAGGTACATATGCTCTGTGCAGTGAACACGCCTACCAATCAGTACCTATAATGACAAATATTTAAAAAGGCTAAAGTAGCATTTTTATTTTAACATATTTATATCTTTCTAGTAGTAACTGGGTTAAAACAGATATAAGAATTGTCCTCAGATCCAGATAAAAAATATTGCTGTTCTTTTATATTACTCATAGTCAACAGACAAAACCTATACAGGCACAACACCACAGAAAAAAGCAGAATTTGACACTTACAGTATTTGCTTTCTAAATTTAAAACATACATGAAAATATAATCCACATGGTCCACTATATTTTCCCCATTATCTCTCTCTGTCATACTGTTTTCTGTGTTTTTGTGCTTTTCTTTTTCTGTGCTGTATCTCCCTTTTCTATTTCTCCTAGGTTAAGCTTTCAACTAAGAATACCAAGAGAACAAAGCAAAATTGGTGATAAAAGTAAATTGGAAAATTGTTTAAAATTACATGCTCTTTCTGAATCATGAAAGTTTATTTTGGCCTAGTCTGTCCCTTTAAATACACGTTTGAACCATCTATAGCTTTGATTAGATGCATTTTTGCTAATGTATGTATATTTCAAGACTGCTTCTATTCAAAACTGAAATGCATCCATGTGGGTTTGCTGTTTTTTTCTAACACCCCACTCCCACCAACTTTAAAGCCCCAAAACTGCCTTGTGCAGTTTTATTTATTAAAAACAAAATGCTAGATTTCTTTGAAATAAAAAACTATAATGCCCTCTATTTTGAGGTCATTTGTGGCACTTTTATAAAATTAACCAGAGATCTAATCTCTGGTTAATTTTCGGAGCGCTAATTACTACTGCAAGCTCGCGGTAGCAATAACCAGCCACTTGTAACAGCATTGTTTGTGGGAGGGCAATAATTTAGTGCTTCACTTCTAATCTAGCCCATAGTTTGCAAAGGTGAGTTGTACTAAACTAATATACTGTAACGCAGTGATTTTTAACCTTTTTTTGCCGTGGCACACATTTTTACATTAAAAAATCCTGTGGCACACCACAATCCCAAAATTTAAAAAAAAAACCCACACATTGTAGCCTAATACAGCATATATATATACACATACACACACACAAACACACACACACATACTGTATGTATTGTGATGTTATGCCATGCCTCCTACAAACTACCCCTGCACTGGGAGTAAAAAACAAGCAAAGTTTAACCCTTTAAGGACACAGCTTTCAGTTTGTTCAATTGTTTTATGACGGAAAAATTCCGTCATATGTCCTTAAGAGGTTAAAAAATATGTCACACTGGATCTCTCACGGCACACTAGTGTGCCACGGCACACTGGTTGGAAAACACTGCTGTAACGGATAGGTTTCAAATGACAATAGAAATTTGGGAGTTGTCATTATCAATATATGATGGTGAATACTTTTTGCAGATAACATGGTTTTAGGAATAATAGTTTAGCTAATCTTCAAAATTATAAAGACCATGTGGACACAGTACACATTGATATTTGTTTTTCAAGCACTGCAGTATTAATGTAAAGCCACTGGATAAAAACAAATTATCTATATACAAGATGCAGTGCAATATGCAGATGAAATTATATTTAAAACATTAAATAAACCAGACCAAGCAGATAGATACCTTCCTAAATAAATGCAATTTCTCATATCACCCTTCTCCCCACACAGCTGCAGTAGCAATTGCTGCATATCATATGTACTTACAGGAAACACTCTAGCTTGCTGTTTTTAGCTAAAAATGTGGCCAGCATGCAATGAACAAGCATTCCCTCACTGTATTCCCTCACTTCTAAAGCTCAAACAGGCTCTTGCTGTTTGTGAGGGGTGTTCTGGTAAGAGGGCAAACTTTGGAAAACAGCGAACCATGTCACTTCCTGTGACGTTACATCAGCTGTTTTACAAATTTTGGACCTATTGCACATGCGTGCCAGCGTCATCACATACCTGGCCGCATACGTCACTGGTAAAATATTTAGAGCTGTGAAATTCCGGAACCCTTTCTAGAGCGCATGCGTGGGATTTTGTATGACAAATGGTGCGCTCATGGAAAGCTGTTTATTCGGCTCCACTGCAATATTCGGAACCACTGCAACTACTCCCATTACTTCTACTACTACTCTAAAGCTGAGTTTTCTCCGTGCTCGTGCATGACAAACAGCCACTTGGTGTTTGTTTAAACATTTGTTGCAGCAGTAAATCTATTAGTTGATTAATAAAGAGAACAATGAATTGGAGATGTATGAAACACAATGACATTGAAGGGAGCCTGTAAAAAGCTGCATTGTATCAGCAGAAGAAGCAGTGGCGATAGCCGAGTGGCTGTTTGTCATGCATTAGCACAGAGACTCAGCTTTAGAGTAGTTGCAGTAATGGGAATAGTTGCAGTGGGGGCAGTGGAGTTCCAAATATTGCTGAGGAGCCGAATAAACAGCTTTCCATGAGCGCACCATTTGTCATACAAAATCCCACGCATGCGCTCTAGAAAGGGTTCCGGAATTTCACAGCTCTAAATATTTTATCAGTGACGTATGCGGCCAGGTATGTGATGACACTGGCACGCATATGCATTAGGTCCAAAATTTGTGAAACAGCTGATGTAACGTCACAGGAAGTGACATGGTTGGCTGTTTTCCAAAAATCGACCTCTTACCAGAACAAGGGGAGGAAGCAGTGGAGAGGGAGGGAATTAATGCATGCTGCGAATTGAAGTCTAAAACTATATTTACACAATAATGAAAACCAAAATGGTGAACTACACATCCCAGAATGCTTTATAACTCCCAGAATACTGTGCTTCTTCCTCTAAAATGAAATTACATTAAAAATATTAAAAAACATAGAAACGGACATTCTATTTTTTTTTACTGCAGTTTTACTCCAGATGGGGAGGAAAATTCAGAGGGGCAAATGCCCCCTCTTCCCCCCCACTCTGGACGCCCATGACATAGCTAATGTCCTGTTCAGAGCTACATAATATTTCAAAACTTAGCTTGAGATTGGTAGCTACATGTATATTTACTCACCAGCTATGTTTTAGCTATGTGTTTATTCCCTTTGCATAGTTTAAAACCATAGGGCCAGATTACAAGTGGAGCACTAAATATCACTTGCATGGAAGCGAGATTAGTGCTCCACTTTGTAATACCAGTGCACGATAATGTGTGCTGGTATTACAAATTAATCGCAATGCGAACGCGAGTTCAAGTTTGCATCACTAGGAAGTAATGTACTTACGAGAGCGTGCTTCCATTGGCATCAGAACCTCGCGCATTGAAGGAGGTAAGTAGAGCAGCGATGGGCAGCACTTAGTAAATATATATGTATATGTTGATATACACTCACCGGCCACTTTATTAGGTACACCTTGCTAGTACTGTGTTGAACCACCTTTTGCCTTCAGAACAGCCTTAAAGGGACACTGAACCCAAGTTTTTTCTTTTGTGATTCAGAGCATGCAATTTTAAGCAACTTTCTAATTTACTCCTATTATCAAATTTTCTTAATTCTCTTGGTATGTTTATTTGAAAAGCAAGAATGTAAGTTTAGATGCCGGCCCATTTTTGGTGAACAACCTGGGTTGTCCTTGCTGATTGGACAGCACCAATACACAAGTGCTGTCCATTGTTCTAAACCAAAACTTTTCTGGCTCCTTAGCTTAGATGCCTTCTTTTTCAAATAAAGATAGCATGAGAATGAAGAAAAATTGATAATAGGAGTAAATTAGAAAGTTGCTTAAAATTGCATGCTCTGTCTGAATCATGAAAGAAAAGTGTGGGTTCAGTATCCCTTTAATTTTTCATGGCATAGATTCAGCAAGGTGTTGGAAACATTCCTCAGACATTTTAGTCCATATTGACATGATAGCATCATGCAGTTGCTGCAGATTTGTTGGCTCCATTTCCATGATGCAAATCTCCCGTTCCACTACATCCCAAAGGTGCTCTATTGGATTAAGATCTGGTGATTGTGGAGGCCATTGGAGTATAGTGAACTCATTGACATGTTTAAGAAACCAGTTTGAGATGATTTGAGCTTTGTGACATGGTGCATTATACTGCTGGAAGTAGCCATCAGAAGATGGGTACACTGTAGTCATAAAGGGATGGACATGGTCAGCAACAATACTCAGGTAGGCTGTGGAATTTAAACAATGCTCAATTGGCCCAAAGTGTGCCAAGAAAAATATACCCCACACTATTACACCACCAGCAGCAGCCTGAACCGTTGATACAAAGCTGTCAGGTAACAGGCAGCAAGTATGTACCTTTAAGCACACCTTATATTAGGCTACTCCTCCCCCTTCCGCCTGCCAATTAATCTGTTAGAGTACACTGTTCAAGCTACCTTGAAGCAGCCTCTTTCTAACCTCTGGCAACGCTGAATTATACAGCCATAAGGATTACAAACACTGCACTACCTTTAGTGCTCCAACTTTAACTCCTCCAACTGAGTTGTACTTATAACTCTACCCGCAGCAGTTCGTGGTTTCAAGCAACCCCTATATAAAGCGGACTTACTTCTGTAACCTCCTCGCTCAAGATATCTCACTGACTACCGGACACCTTGCCTCCGCAAACCCGGGAACCTGGAAGCTGAACTTTTACTCACGGCCTCTGTTACTACCGCCGCATACTGATTCCAGCGTTCCTGCTTTCTCTGCCTGCTGTGTGCGCTCTCCGTGAACTCAGCCTGTCAGCAAATCCTGCCGCCTGATTGGTCTGTTCTCACACACCCTCCACAGTTCCTGCGGCAGCATCAAACAAGGCACTTCTCCCTCAGTGCTTAACGCAGCACTACACAGCTCTGTCGCTACTCACACAGTGCCTCAGGAATTCTGTCTCAGCTTCAGTTCTACAAGGCTACTGCTTAATAGACTTTTACTTACCTGTGCCTCAGGAATTCTGTCTCAGCTTCAGTTCTACAAGGCTACTGCTTAATAGACTTTTACTTACCTGTGCCTCAGGAATTCTGTCTCAGCTTCAGTTCTACAAGGCTACTGCTTAATAGACTTTTACTTACCTTCACCACATTACAGGACACAGTGTTTTCAAGCCAAGCCATATCCTCTCAATCTCACACTTCTCCTGTAACCAAATAACAGGAGTACTTCTCTCTGATTTCCATCTCCTATAATAGTGCTGGTCTGCAGTTGTGACCCACAACTCTGAACTTTGATCCAAGCACAACCTTACAAAAGCAGAATGGATCCATGCTTTCATGTTGTTTACGCCAAATTCTGACCCTGGCAACGTTTTCCAATCTTCTATTGTCCAATTTTTGTAAGCCTTTGTGATTGTAGCCTCAGTTTCCTGTTCTTAGCTGACAGGAGTGGCACCCGGTGTGAGCTTCTGCTGCTCTAGACCATCTGCTTCAAGGTTTGACGTGTTGTGCGTTCAGAGATGGTATTCTGCATATCTTGGTTGTAACAAGTAGTTATTTGAGTTACTGTTGCCTTTCTACCATCTCGAACCAGTATGCCCATTCTCCTCTGACCTTTTGACATCAACAAGGCATTTTCGTCCACCCAACTCCATTCTCTGTAAACCCTAGAGATGGTTGTGCATGAAAACCCCAGTAGATCAGCAGTTTTTGAAATACTCAGACCAGCCCGTCTGGCACAAACAACCATGCTGCATTCAAAATCACTTAAATCCCCTTTCTTCCCCATTCTGATGCTCGGTTTGAACATCAGCAAATCATCTTCACCATGTCTAGATGCCTAAATGCATTGAGTTGCTGCCATGTGATTGGCTGTATAGCAATTTGTGTTACCAAGCAGATGAACAGGTGTACCTAATAAAGTGGCCGGTGAGTTTATATACACATATTACAGGGACATTCCAGTCAAAATTTAAATGCCCATAGATGAATTTCATATTTGAATAGAAATATATTTGCAATATATATGTATTAACAAAAATGCTTCTTGTAAAAGTTATCACTGTTTTAGTGAAATATTTTTCTCTTCACATGCACGTGAAACATAGTTAGATATTCTTAGTGCACCAGCATTTTCAATACTGCAGCTGCTGAGAGCATCAGTGGAGGTTGTATCGTCAGCAATTAACAAAACTAAGTCACTACCAGATGGTACAATCAACTTAGGATGGTACAATCAAACAAGTGCTGTGTTTAAAATGATAGTGCACGGTCCATACTTAAAGGGACAGTCTACACCAGAATTTTTATTGTTTTAAAAGATAGATAATCCCTTTATTACCCATTCCCCAGTTTTGCATAACCAACACAGTTATATTAATATACTTTTAACCTCTGTGATTATCTTGTATCTAAGCCTCTGCAAACTGCCCCTTTATTTCAATTCTTTTGACAGACTTGCAGTTTAGCCAATCAGTGCCTGCTCCCAGATAACTTCACGTGCACAAGCACAGTGTTATCTATATGAAATACATGAACTAACACCCTCTACTGGTGAAAAACTGCTAAAATGCATTCTGAAAACAGGTGGCCTTCAAGGTCTAAGAAATTAGCATATGAACCGCCTAGGTTAAGCTTTCAACTAAGAATACCAAGAGAACAAAGCAAAATTGGTGATAAAAGTAAATTGGAAAATTGTTTAAAATTACATGCTCTATCTGAATCATGAAAGTTTATTTTGGCCTAGACTGTCCCTTTAAATACACGTTTGAACCATCTATAGCTTTGATTAGATGCATTTTTGCTAATGCATGTATATTTCAAGACTGCTTCTATTCAAAACTGAAATGCATCCATGTGGATTTGCTGTTTTTTTCTAACACCCCACTCCCACCAACTTTAAAGCCCCAAAACTGCCTTGTGCAGTTTTATTTATTAAAAACAAAATGCTAGATTTCTTTGAAATAAAAAACTATAATGCCCTCTATTTTGAGGTCATTTGGGGCACTTTTATAAAATTAACCAGAGATCTAATCTCTGGTTAATTTTCGGAGCGCTAATTACTACTGCAAGCTCGCGGTAGCAATAACCAGCCACTTGTAACAGCATTGTTTGTGGGAGGGCAATAATTTAGTGCTTCACTTCTAATCTAGCCCATAGTTTGCAAAGGTGAGTTGTACTAAACTAACATACTGTAACGGATAGGTTTCAAATGACAATAGAAATTTAGGAGTTGTCATTATCAGCCAGTGAAAAATTGATCAAGGATACAGTGAGCAAAAATATGCATTTCCTTTTCATTTCAATATATATTTAAGCAGCTTTAAAGGGACATTAAACCAAAACTGTTTCTTTCACAATTCAGATAGATCATACAATTTTTTTTTTTTTTTTTTAAATAAAGATTTTTATTGAGGTTATGTAGATAGCGAACAATAAGCAAAAGTTCAGTGGCATGTATACATAGGGTACAGTGATAATTGTTGAGCTTTTACAGTCATATAGAAAGAATGGCATTACCATGTACATAACAGCGTATAATTAGTAGAGTACCTTTGTATGAAACAATGAATATGCATATGGGAACCTCATAATCTATTTTTAGTAGGAAATGGAAGCACCTCAAAAAGACTAGCAGACCACTCATGGGCCTATGTACTTTAAATGAATAGGAAGAGGAGCTCTAAAGGTACATACGGTAATTTTTAGACCTTAGAATTAAGTTAATATCTTATGACGAGCTGAGTCACATGCAATTATATACAAGAACAGCAGTACATACACTAATATTATATGTCAGAAGTAATGACAGTATAAATCATTGCATAAAGTATTTCAAAAAATAAAATTACATAAGTATGGTTAGAACTCTCGCCTGGAAATATATACAGTATGAAACCTCATTTCAGGATTTAGGGCTAGGAATACCTATACCAAGCAAGGTTCCACTCAACTGACTGATCAAATAGGCCACAAAATGTACTTATGAACAATGAACACATCTGTATCACCATCTAATAAATGAAATAAAAGTAAAAAGAATAAACTAACATTGCCCGTCAGTGAAGCTCTTCTAAACAAACATAGTGAAGTATACATAATGGGGCAAGATTATCAAACTGTTCATACTATGTTTAGACCATATCTAGTGTTCTTTTCTTATGAGCAGGCTATAGTGCTATCTTCAGATAGACATTCCTATATGTACATTCTAAGGCCTAGATTTAGAGTTCGGCGGTAGCCGTGAAAACCTGCGTTAGAGGCTCCTAACGCTGGTTTTGGGCGCCCGCTGGTATTTGGAGTCAGTGATTAAAGGGTCTAACGCTCACTTTTCAGCCGCGACTTTTCCATACCGCAGATCCCCCTACGCCATTTGCGTATCCTATCTTTTCAATGGGATTTTTCTAACGCCGGTATTTAGAGTCGTTTCTGAAGTGAGCGTTAGAGCTCTAACGACAAAACTCCAGCCGCCTGAAAATAGCAGGAGTTAAGAGCTTTCTGGGCTAACGCCGGTTCATAAAGCTCTTAACTACTGTACCCTAAAGTACACTAACACCCATAAACTACCTATGTACCCCTAAACCGAGCTCCCCCCACATCGCCGCCACTCGATTAAAATATTTTAACCCCTAATCTGCCGACCGCCACCTACGTTATACTTATGTACCCCTAATCTGCTGCCCCTAACCCCGCCGACCCCTGTATTACATTTATTAACCCCTAACCTGCCCCCCACAACGTCGCCGCCAGCTACTTAAAATAATTAACCCCTAATCTTCCGACCGCAAAGCACCGCCACCTACGTTATCCCTATGTACCCCTAATCTGCTGCCCCTAACACCGCCGACCCCTATATTATATTTATTAACCCCTAATCTGCCCCCCACAACGTCGCCTCCACCTGCCTACACTTATTAACCCCTAATCTGCCGAGCGGACCTGAGCGCTACTATAATAAAGTTATTAACCCCTAATCCGCCTCACTAACCCTATCATAAATAGTATTAACCCCTAATCTGCCCTCCCTAACATCGCCGACACCTACCTTCAATTATTAACCCCTAATCTGCCGACCGGAGCTCATCGCTACTATAATAAATGGATTAACCCCTAAAGCTAAGTCTAACCCTAACACTAACACCCCCCTAAGTTAAATATAATTTAAATCTAACGAAATAAATTAACTCTTATTAAATAAATGATTCCTATTTAAAGCTAAATACTTACCTGTAAAATAAATCCTAATATAGCTACAATATAAATTATAATTATATTATAGCTATTTTAGGATTAATATTTATTTTACAGGCAACTTTGTAATTATTTTAACCAGGTACAATAGCTATTAAATAGTTAAGAACTATTTAATAGTTACCTAGTTAAAATAATAACAAATTTACCTGTAAAATAAATCCTAACCTAAGATATAATTAAACCTAACACTACCCTATCAATAAATTAATTAAATAAACTACCTACAATTACCTACAATTAACCTAACATGACACTTTCAATAAATTAATTTAACACAATTCCTACATACAATTAAATAAACTAGCTAAAGTACAAAAAATAAAAAAGAACTAAGTTACAAAAAATAAAAAAATATTTACAAACATAAGAAAAATATTACAACAATTTTAAACTAATTACACCTACTCTAAGCCCCCTAATAAAATAACAAAGCCCCCCAAAATAAAAAATTCCCTACCCTATTCTAAATTAAAAAAGTTAAAAGCTCTGCGATGAGCTCCGGTCGGCAGATTAGGGGTTAATAATTGAAGGCGATGTTAGGGAGGGCAGATTAGGGGTTAATACTATTTATGATAGGGTTAGTGAGGCGGATTAGGGGTTAATAACTTTATTATAGTAGCGCTCAGGTCCGCTCGGCAGATTAGGGGTTAATAAGTGTAGGCAGGTGGAGGCGACGTTGTGGGGGGCAGATTAGGGGTTAATAAATATAATATAGGGGTCGGCGGTGTTAGGGGCAGCAGATTAGGGGTACATAGGGATAATGTAAGTAGCGGCGGTTTACGGAGCGGCAGATTAGGGGTTAATAATAATATGCAGGGGTCAGCGATAGCGGGGGCGGCAGAATAGGGGTTAATAAGTGTAAGGTTAGGGGTGTTTAGACTCGGGGTACATGTTAGAGTGTTAGGTGCAAACGTAGGAAGTGTTTCCCCATAGGAAACAATGGGGCTGCGTTAGGAGCTGAACGCTGCTTTTTTGCAGGTGTTAGGTTTTTTTTCAGCTCAAACAGCCCCATTGTTTCCTATGGGGGAATCGTGCACGAGCACGTTTTTGAGGCTGGCCGCGTCCGTAAGCAACTCTGGTATCGAGAGTTGCATTTGCGGTAAAAATGCTCTACGCTCCTTTTTTGGAGCCTAACGCAGCATTTGTTTGAACTCTCGATACCAGAGTTAAATTTATGGTGCGGCCAGAAAAAAGCCCGCGGAGCGTTAACAGCCCTTCTACCGCCAAACTCCAAATCTAGGCTTCATCCAGCACAGAGTCAATAGTTTAACCTACCCCAACCTTGACAAAAACGCTGGAGCTACAGCAAGTCTCTGAACGTAAATGGAGATGAGGTAAAGTGTGACACAAACAGTCCCACATTATTATCAGGTGTGTTGTGAGAGGAACATTCGGCCCCAACAGACATGCAATCCGGCTCCAAGACAGGCAAAATGAGGGCTCATGTTTAGCAGGCCGCGTACTAGCGGTGTCAGCAACATTGGTGAGAGCTTGAACTAGAGCGGTATTCTTGCTCGGATTCACCTGGTCTAGGCGAGCCTCCTCTTTCATTACGGACTGCTCTTGATTCGTATGCGGACCCAGGGTACACACCGAGGTCTATCTAGACACCGGGTCCCCTCGGCTGTGTTCTGTCAGCGGTGGCAGGAAACTATCCACATGGGCAACTGCTGGGCTGTGAGCTGCTACGGGTACACACTGTTCTGCGGGTCTTACGACTGTATGGAGACCGTAAAGTTCAGTTTGTATGGCCTGGCAGTGACGCTCCATAAGCTGCAGCATGTTGTGCTCCCACTTGTCTATGGCCTCCATCTTGTACTCTAGCTCTCCTGTGCAAACTGTGATTTCTTTGCTGGTAACCGTCAGTCCCAGCTAGGGAGATAGGGATTGGGAAATGATCAGCGTATATCGCTGCTGGTCCTGTATTTGCAGGATATTAGGGAGGGCGAGATGCAGGCTGAGGTCGTTAGAAGGCCTCCGCTACGCACCGCATCTATGAGGTCTTCCGGGCTGAAATCTAGTTGTATAAAGATATCTTGCTATTCAGAAGCTTCTGGACTGTAAAAAGTAATGCTAAATAATAGTTCAGATGTAAATTTCAGAGCAGTAAATAGCGGTTTTATCTGCTCATGTATTCAGCCTAAAAGAAAAGCAGCCACCTTGGTTCCATCTTGGTTCCAATTTACTTTTATTATCAAGTGTGCTTTGTTTTCTTGGTATTCTTTGTCAAAAAGCATACCTAGGTACGTTCAGGAGCTAGCTGCTGATTGGTGGCTGCACATATATGCCTTGTGTCATTGGCTAGCTCCCAGTAATGCATTACTGATCCTTCAATAAAAGGATATCAAAAAATTAAAGCAAACATTATAATAGAAGTAAATTGGAAAGTGGTTTAAAATTGTGTGCTCTATCTGAATCATGAATGAAAAAAC